>NW_008481866.1:33236-46330 GCF_000524495.1 Plasmodium inui San Antonio 1
GTGGCAAATGAGGAAAACGTGGCAAATGAGGAAAATGTGGCAAATGAGGAAAATGTGGCAAATGAAGAAAACGTGGCAAATGAGGAAAACGTGGAAAATGAGGAAAACGTGGAAAATGAGGAAAACGTCCCCAACGGGGCGGGCGGCCCCAACTTGACGAACGAGGCCTTGGCCCAGGTGCAGTTCGGCGAGCAAGCCACCACGTGCAACACCTGGGAAAGGCAGCAACCTCATGAGGAGTTCCCATCAGGGGAGGAAAAAACGAAGCAGCACACGAGCAGCCTAGGAGAAGAGAGGATCCATAATGTCTTAACCCAATTCGAGGAAAAGCAACTTTTTGACCGCTCCCAAGATGGGAGGAATATGAAAAGGGAACTCCTTCCCGCTGATGAGTCCGAGTGTACATGGGAGACGGCAGAAATAAATGTGACGGATAAGAGGGCGCAATTTTCTGAGGTAGGAAAAAAGCATGGGGAAGGAAAACAAAAGGAACACTTTCATTGCGCGTTGGAAAAGAGAGAAGGCTCACTTGAGGAGGGGAAAAGTATGTCCTCTGATTATGGCAAGATAGAATTCGTCAATGACGAGGCTACCGTGGCTACCGTGGCAACAAATGGAGTGGCCCCCAAGAGCGTGCAGTCATCGCCTGGATTGGCAGACAGACATGTGGAAAGGAAAGCAAACAAACTGATCGAGGAACATCAAAAAAGTGAAATGCTCACCTGTGAAGTGGACCCTAATGGAGGCCAGCCTTTCCTGGACATGCAAATGTACGAGAATATGGACATGGTGGGAGCCTTCTCGTGCCGCTTGTGGGCGGCGTACTTGTGAAGGGGGGAAAATGATGGGATGATCGGATGATGGGATGATCGTATGCGAAGCTGCGCGAAGAGCGCTCTGAATTACAAGTGTGCATAATTTTTTTTGTTCCTTTTTTTTTTCCTCCTGCGGGATTTCGCCGCGGAGACCGCTCGCTCGATGCTTCCCATTGTACGTCACCTTTGTGTGTGTGTCAACGAGCGAAAATCCCCCGAACGGGGGGAAGTAAAAGCTGCCCCGGCCCCGTTCACCTGGACAGAGAATTTTTCTGAACAAACAATAAGAAATGAAGAAGAAAAAAAAAAACCTTCTTACGGCACAATTTTAAAAAAGGCTTTGAAAAAGTTCGTCGAGTGTGCAAAACGCACCTACAAGTTTCGGGTTCACTGCTTCGTGTGGACGCGCGCGGGAGGTGTCGCGCATGGGCGTCTGCAACACATTCGCTCATATTTGTGCTGACTCGCGCCGAATCGTGCACACTTCTGTTCGTTCCGCTTCTTCGGCTTCTTCCACTTCTTCCAATACTTACACTCCCCCCCTAGTAATCAAAGTGCAGCTGCGTGTTCGTGACGGTGAACTCCTCCACGAAGAGCTTCGTCATGTTGACGATCCGCACGATCCCCCCGCTGCTGTTGTCGTTGTACATTGCGTACTTGACGCATCCCAGGATCAAATCAAAACACTCCTTTTTGCTCATATTCTTCCTGTACTTGTCCTGCAGGTAGGACTGTATGTACACACTGCCACTACCGCTAACGGCGTAGTCGAACCGTTGGACGATGCTTCCGTTTAGGTTAACCGAGTACAGTTGCTGCTTCTTCTCTTTGTCGTATCCTCCCAGGATAAGACCACAAGAGAGAAAATTGTTGTTCGCATACAGTAGCTTCTTCGTCATGTGGGCAACATTTTCAACTAGCGGATTGAAGTCCATAAATTTATCTTCGTAAAAGTACTTATGCTTTGTGACATAATTGGGATCCCCGTTCTGTGGTAAACCGAATGGGTTATTAATTGCACTGAGGTCGATGTCTTCCTCATTTGAGAGGTCATCCGTAATAACTTCGTCCTCGTGAAACCTTCCTTTCTTTCTATTTTCACACTTCATCGATAAGCAGAAATACTTTATGAGTTCGATTACCTTCTGACTGTGTGCAGAAGCTCCACTACGACAGGCATATATGTTTTCGTTAATCCTGTTTATCTTTCTTGAGCACTTGTTGCTGACGAATGTTCCGGAGGACGTCCTGGTGTCACACGCCAGCATGACTCCATGCTCATAAATGATTCCTATGATGGTCGTGCCGTCCGAAATGGGCGTCTTGATGTCGTACGGGTCTTCCCTCAGCGGGGCTCCCATCAATTCGGCCTTCATGCTTTCGACTTGCATGTTGGGTGGAGAAAGGGGTACAGAAAGGGGTACAGAAAGGGGTACAAAGAGGGGTATAAAAAGCTCTACACAAATGTGTTACATATGCACGTATTTGTGCACACGTGCAAGCTGCGTATACGCGCGACCAAGCGAGGGATGGGAAGAACTACACAGCTGTGCCGGGCCAGTCAAAGGTACACAACGTTAACACACTACATAAGTGCTTATCCTGGTAGGTCAAGCCCCCCACATGCACGCCAAATGAACTCTCCGCCGCTTGGCCCCTTTCGTATAAGGATGATAAAGGGAATGGCAACTGCCTTGCGGTAGGAGATTGGTTGCTTAGGAATTTTCATCAAAGTAACACAGCTCTCTTCGTGTTACCGCATGGGCATACCAACAATGTGATACGAAATATGCCTGACTGTTTAGCCAAAAAAAAAAAAAAAAAAAAAAATTATGAACCGTTCATAATTTTTATTTTGGCACGATCGGTGAAAGCGCCCTAGAGAAATCTTCACCCGGTGGGGTCCTTCTCACGCATAATTTAATTTCGTTTGCTACTTTCGTGTTACAAGAACTGGCAAAAAAAGGTGGTACATCTTTGCCAACTGTCTTGCTATAACAAAATGTGACGTTTTGTAGTGTTTCTAGTTTCTGTTGAGCATGGATCGAGGGTGAAGGAAAAAAAAACAAGCAAAAAAGGCAAGAAAGGCCGGAAAGGCACAAATTTGTATGCACAAGGTTATTTTATTTTTATTTTATTTTTATTTTATTTTTATTTTATGTTTATTTTATTTCATTTTATCTTAACTTTATTTTTATCTTTTTTTTTTCTTCGCATAACCCGCCAAGTGCTGCATTTCACTGCGAGATACTTGGGTGTAAACAAATCGCCTCCAATTTTCAAACCCGCACATAACATCCGCGCGTATGTAGGGCTGCACATGGAGAGTATGCACAGGTACATGTACCCACTGAGACTCCGTTGCGCGCAGTGGCGCCGCTATTTAGGTAAGAAAGTAACTCTTCGATTCGTAAGGGACAATTTTGCCATTCCAGCAACTGCGCCTTTGGTTTTGTTCTGTATTTGCACAGGGGGATAACGAAAGGTATAATCGATAACCGCCCATTTTCTACTTCATGTTCCGACGTTTTACGTAGTTGAAGGGGTGGGTAAGGCCTGCCCCCAATGGGAGTGATGTATTATTCAGCGGAGGGAAAAGGCAACAAGGGAAACAGGGGTATCATCAACGGCAACAAAGCCAACTTCATCTACAAACACACACCCAGGCGGGCGGAACGCGTAACGGAAGCTCAATCCACTGCATAATCGTCAAACACACAGTTCCACTCATCCTTCGTCTGGCCAATCGTATTCTTAAAAAGTGAATGTGAAAAAGTGTCAAAATTGGAGAAGTGGTGAAAACGGTTAAATGGTGAGCAACACGTGGTCAGGCAAAAGAAGGTGCGAAGTGTGCGCAAATGGGTTAGCGGCAAAGGGGAAGGACACAGCTCATGTAGCATACCATTACGTGCTCGATTAAGCCATTTTCGTCGTAGTCGCGCAAGTTTAGCACCTCCTTACGCCCACCGAGAACGGTCATCACCCCTGAGATGTTCCTGTGTAGGTGTGAAGTTGTAGTGGTGGGGTGTCAGTAAAAAGTGTGCACGGTGAAAGTTTTCCCGTGTGGTGAGCCACTTATGTGTGTGTTGGCTTCACCCGTTGTGGGGGTAAAAAATGCAGGTTGGGATGGACACTAACGGCTACTCTTTAGCCTGAACGGAGGCCATTCCACCAACAGCAGTGCCACAATTGGACGTCTCACCTTAAGTAGACCTTTACCTCATCCTTCAGCGGATTCGTGTTGAAGTCGGCCACTTCGAACAGCTGTGTATTTTCATCATACGTTTGGATGTTCATGTCAGAACAGATTTTTACGTTGTTCTCTTGTTCGTACTTCTCATAAATGTACTCTTCGTCGGCGTAGAGGACAAAAACGTAGGACGGCAAATGCCGTAGGCAACTGTCTGCCTGAAGATTGGTTCCGGGGAACCCTTCAACCACGTACCCCCGCTTGTGCTTCGCGTTCAGCTGGTTTATATTGCTTTTAACGATGGAGCAGATTAAGTCGTCACTGACTGGGAAAAGAGGGAGGTGCAAAATGGGGGTAATTGTGGTGTGGATTATTTGTTAAAAAAAAAAAAAAAAAACGGCTAGCGAAAAGTGGTACTCCAGTTAGCTATTTTTTTTTTTCTATTAATAAAATGTTAAAAAAAGTTATGCACAGTCATGCATGTTGTAAGAAAGCTACTAGTTGAGGTACATCCAAATAGGGGTGAAAAAAAAAGAAAAGATAGTGACTCATGTTTGTTTTCGCGTAGCAGTTGTGTTTATATTCATCCTGAGTTTATCTGCTAAGACGCGCACATGTGTATGTGCCTGTTCGTTCCCCCCCACAGACACCCCCCTCGTCGCGTACCTAACTTTTTGCTTGTCGAACTCTCTGCAGCTTCAGCTACTTCACCAGACGTGTAAGACTCGATCATGTGCGAGGCGCTGAGATGGTAGTAGCTAAAGCAGCTGGCAATCGCCGAACATAAGGTGGGAGTAATTTTCAACAAAGGAGGGCCGATAACAAAAATTTTGTTCAAAAGGAAGGAATAAATGTTATTGTATATGTACAGGTACACATTTTCCGGTTTGTTTACCAGGACATTTTTTAAAATAACATCGAACAGTTTCTCCACTTTTTTTTTGCGAATGTATTCGTTCGTTTCCTTTTCGTAATTCTTTAACGTTTCGCTGTCTAGCAGGGTTTCCATTCTGTTTTTATTTTATTATTATTTTATTTTTCTTTTTTTTTGTGACAGCGTTGAGAGGATGAAAATGTGTCTATGGGGCGAACTTGTTGGGCCTAAACTGTGCAGGTTAGAACTCCTTTCGATGGGCGCACACCTGTGTTGGTTTCCGTTTGTGGGAAAGGTATGCAAATGGGGTCGTTTTGGGGGGGAATAACTGAGCATATGGACCAGACAACGCCACATTGCAAATGATCGATTGACATTTAAAATTGCTGTGACTGCGGGGAACGTATGCGGATGGATAATCATTTTTACGTTCCTGGGGATGGAAATACCGCTGCCCGAATTTTTTTTTTTTTTTTTTTTTTTTTGTGCATTGTTATATGTCTTGGTATGGCATCCCAGGGAAATTTTCCCACTTGAAGATTTCGCTTCCTCCTAGTTGCATCAGTTATATGTTACAATTTAGGGATTGCTTTTTTGCCTTTTCGCTTTTTTCCTTTTTGGCAAACCTTCCAGGTGCAGCGGGACAAACCCGGATTAACCAACGGTGGAACTGAAATCAGCATTGGAGAAGAATTTCAAAACTGTAACCTCTTTTTCGCGCGGAGGGAAGGAATTTCCCTCTTTTGGGAAACATAGACAGGAAAGCAGCTCGGCCGTCACCACCGGAGTGCGGCGAATCTGTGTAAACACATACATGTTTCTTCTATGGTGTAAACTTTATTGGCAGGTGTGGATGGACGCGTCCGAAATGGCACTATTTTCTTTTGCCTTCTTCAAATTGTGGGATACACAAGCATCTTTCGATTTGCGGGAGAAATATATTTTTGCACGTTTCCCTTGGTGCTCATTTTTTTTTTTGCCGTTCCTGCGCAGTTTCACAGTTTACACTCTGGCGAGAATTGCACGTATCGGGGGGAGGCTATCCCGCGGATGAGCGGCCATGCCGTTCCGCGCAACTTGGTTGTCACATGTGAGTCCGTTGAGAAAAAAAGAAAATTTTTCCATGTGACGTTCCATGTGAAATTCCATGTGACATTCCATAGTGTGGCTAAAAGGTGGGTAAATTTCCGCCACTCCCTGTTCATAAAAATGTGGAAAAGGTTAGAGTCCAATTTGGTAAACAAAACGGATGGCAGTGGATCGGGGGAGGTTTTGCTGCTGGGGAAGGGGGTGCCCCCGGCTGTGCTGTTAATTGTTTCCAAAAACGGGGAAATGTTCACATGGTACGTAACATGAAGCTTCGCACAATGGTTGACATGTGTTTAAAAAAAAAAAAAAAAAAAAAGGAATTTCTGCAGGTGTGATTCCACAACGTTGGTAATGGTTCACCCCACTGCGCCGTCACGCTGGTCCAAATTTTTTTTTGGAGTTTGCGCGGGAACCGCGTTGGACTCCCGCGTAAATGCGCCGAAAAACTGACGCAAAATTGCTTTAATTTTTTTGGATGTCCTCCCACTCCCTTTATTACTCCCCTTTTCGTTCGCTCCCCTTTTTGTCGCGCCTTTGTAGACCGTCTCACACATTTTGCATATAAAAAAAAAAAAATACACCACGGACATTTGCACATTTGCCCATTTTAATTTCCATTTTTCTGTTTCATCTTTTTTAATTCTCCATAACGTTGCGCTTCTGCATTTTTGCGCCTTTACACTTTTCCACTTCGCCCTCTTCGTCTTTGCCCTTTTCCGCTTCGCCCTCTTCGTCTTTGCCCTTTTCCGCTCCCCCAGCAGTTAGCCAGAATGACGTTAAAAAAAATTTACAATGGTCACTTCCGAAGGATACCCTCCGGGTGAGTTTCCTCAAAGGGAGAGGGGAAATGGCCCTGAAGAATTGCGCCGCGCCCTTGGGCAGTGGAACTCCCAACACACCAGCGCAGGGGGTGCGTTTGTTTGCACTTACGGGGGATGCGCTCGTATACACAACAAGCAGCAGCATTAGCGGCAGCAGAAGCGGCAGCGACGTTGCTTAAATTTCCCCTACTTGTTCTTTTCCTGATAACAGAGACAAGGGTGAGAGCACCTTCACCACGGAGAAATCAACAGTGAGGAATCTTCAATCGAGAGAAAGCTTTGACCGGGGGAGAATCCCCCTCTATGTGCAGATTTGAGTGTGTAGAAAGGCGGCATGTGGGGTCGTCTACATCGGATAGTTCCTTCGGGGTGTACTCCACCAGGCTCGCTTTCCTTTTCGTTTCACACCCATGTGGAGTGTGGTTAATTGTTGGCGTCGAATCCACGGTCACTCATTTGGCGGCCAATTCACCCTCATTCATTTGCCGCCCACGTGCGCACCTCCTTTTCGCAGGGCGATGAATTCAACGAAAGCAAGAGCTTCGAAAAAAAAGGTAAACTGAATTAGCAAAAAAGTGGAAAAAAAAAAAAAGGGATAGGAAAAAGGGAGCGAACAGAATGGAAAAAGAATGGCAACGATGTTGTGCTCCATCGACAGGCTCATAGACAGACGCGAGCTCATTCTCCTCATTGGCTAGTTACAAAATTGGACTTTTTTTTTTTTTTTTCCCCGCAGATTACGGAATTGTCGACAACATTATTTACGGCGCAGGTAAATCTTGGAGTCTTTTTCTGACGCGTTGAGAAAGAACCATTTGGGGAACACGTGACATGTGTTGATTTGACGATTGTGGTTGCTCTGTCCCTTTTTCCCGGGGGTGCCTCGCACACCTGAATGTGTTTCTTCTCGGAGGCCAGCCCTCACTCTCTGCCCTCGAACTCATAAGAGTTGCCCGTGGCTGTGCATGTTCTAATTGCTGCCCTCCGTTCAGCATCGGCTCGTTCGAAGGAGTTTCGCTAGCGCCCCTTTTATTCGTGGCTGCCTTGTCTGTGTTTGCCCCTTTGCCCTTCTCTCTCTCATTCGTTTAGTTCCTCTCTCACATCCTCTTTCTTCCTTCCCTTCGCAGGCATGGGCGTTGGGGCAGTCGGACTGTCCTTGGCGGTGATCAGTTCGACCGTGATCGCCTCGACGTTGCTATTCTCGTCCTACTTTTGCGCCAACACGTGTAACGTGAACGAAGAGGAAGAACAACTATCGGAGGAGACTATATAGAGCGCAGCGGACGGCTCTACCGAGGCGCATAGCGCAAAGCAGCCGCACGGTTACATAACCGTTACAGTGACAACACCGTTGGAACATGGCTGAGCTGACCCCTAAAGTCACCGCTGTGCACACATCGGCAGTAAACCCATGCATACATGTCCCTTTTTTGGGGGAGAGGCCCACTCCTCCTTTGAGTGCCCCCCTTTCCGCCCAAGTTGCACGCGCATCACTTGGACACAGTTCAGATTAGTTCATGCCAGTGTGCGTCCCCCCTGTATGTCCCTCCTGCCTGTCCCACCTCTGTGTCTGGCGTCTCCGCCTGCATGCTTAGTCTCAATTCCTTTTAACATCCTTAAAATTATGACGTCTTCATACGAAACATACAAAATAAAAAAAAAGAAAAAAAATGGAACAGGGATACTGAACAAATGTTGAAATGTGGGGGAAAAAAAAGAAAACAAAAGAAAGAAAACAGAAATAAAACAGAAAGAAAGAAGAAAGAAATGACGGAAGGACCTCATCAAAGGTTAGCAGAGGGGTATACCCACCCAACCACACACACACACATGTGCACAAAAAAAAAAAAAAACCACATCAGTTGTCCTCAATAATTTCGTCCACCTTGTTGTTGCTGTAGCATTCTGCAGGAGGGAGAAAAAAAAAAAAAAGAAAAGAAGAAAAAATGGTGAGTATAGACTTCCCTCCCCTTGTGGTGCGGCAGAGCAACGCGCTCCTTTGGACGCGGTGAGGTACTTACCGATTATCATATCCATGTATTCGTTCTTGGACAGAATGATGTACTCGCAGGGGGTTTCTGCGGGGGGAAAGGAGTTTCGAAGGTTTAGCGTTTGATCGGTTGACCGGTGGCATGTTGCACGCATGGGCGGGAAAGCGCGCGAGACATCCCTGTGGACTCACCTGCGATGCAAGCACTCTTGTTATAGTACACGTGCTGGGTGTACCACTTCTTAAATAAAATGTTGATGTTTTTGTGAATGACATGGGAGTTGGTTTTGGTGAGGCCACTATGGAGTCCGCTGGAGGGGTGACTCGGCAGACCGCTTCCCATGGTGCTGCCCATACCGCCGTGTTCCATTCTTCGGTGGTCGCTCCTGTCCCTACAGAGCGAGGGCCAATTGGGACGCAGGGAGTCCTTCTTGCTGTCCGAACCTTTAAATAATAGGCAATTTTTTTTTTTTTTTTTTTTTTTTTTTTGAGAACGTTGATTCTCTTCTTGATGGTACTATTAAACAGTTCGATGATGTTGCATGGGCCAAGGGCCTCCAGCGCAATGATGCACTTGTCCTCCTGGACGTTGCTGCTTCCGTTTTTTATATTTCTCACACGCCCCTTCATTAGGATGATTGCGTAGTTTAAAAAGGTGTTTTCCTTGAGTAAGTATTCATTTTTCTGAGTTGTTTTTATTTTCTTCCTTTGGATACACTTCCTGATTAGCTGTGTGTCGATATATTTGAAATAGACGCTCTCCTTTAGGAAGCTGATGAGTTCCCGTTTGCAGTTGGGCATGAGAATGTGCTTCCTGGTGGGCCTCGCGCGCTGGGAAGGGGGCGCTGAGTGTGGCGCTGAAAGCGGTGAAATAGACGAAAGCGACTGGTTTGGAAGAGAGTCGCCTTCGGATGGCTCACCTTGAAGCGATTCACTTTGGACTGCTTCGTCCAGGTGCCCCCCCCTGCTGAGCGACTCGTCGGAGTTTTTCCAGACGAAGTTGGAGGGTATGTCGGTGCCCTTCTTAACACTGCGGAAGTCAAACTCATCCGTTATCTCCTCCTGCAGCAAAATCTCGATGACGTCTTCCAGGGTGATAATGCCAATGTGGGCATAGTTGGGATCCGCATTCTCATCGTAGATGACTTTCCTGACCACCACAATGTGGTTGCTGGCACTTTTAAAAAAACTCAGAAGAGAAAGGATGCTCTCGTTGTAGTCGACCCCGTATATATATCGGCCGATGTGTTTTAAGATGTACTTGACTGGGATCTCAATGTCCTTGTTTCGGGAAATTCGGATGTAATTTTTTATGTCCAGAAAGATGTGTTTCATGTTTTTTTCTTTATTGAGGTTTTCTTTTAACATGATACTTTGCGAGATGTATCTGTTTCTTCCGTGGTTTGAGGCGATGTCGCTGATGCTGCTACGCGCAGCGCTGCCTCTGCCGCGTCTGCCTGATTCGTTTGGATCGTCTGCATCGTTTGTATCATTTGCATCGTTTGCTTTGTGTGTGTTCCCGCTCGGAGGGGTCTTCCCATTTTGTACGCCCCTCTGGGTGGTAGCTCCACTGGGGGGTGCTCCCTTTCCGCTCGGGATGCTATGTCCGCTGTTCCCACTCTGCATTCGTCTGCTCTTCCCTGAGCGAGGCTTACCCTGCAGAGTTTTCGTAACGGCACCGTTGCCATCTCGACCTCGTCTTTCTCTTTCTCTTCCTCCTCCTCTTCCTGTTCCTCCTCCCTTATTCATTCTGCTATAGTACCTTATTCTTTTTTGAATGTCGGTGAATACAACCTCTTCGGGGGGAGAGCAGGATTCCTGCTCGTCCTCTCCGCTTAACATCATTTGGTCGGACAGGAATTCGACGAAGTTTACGTTCCTGTTTTTGTGTCTGTACGGATTTTTATAGATCTTTTTCACTTTTTTCTTCTTTTGCTCTCGGAGCTTCGAGGGGTTCACGATCTGGTCCCGTTGGCCCGAATTACCTGGTTCGTCGCGAGTGCCCGGATTGCCCCGTTCACCCCTCTGTTGCTGTGCTTGGCCGCTTCTCCCCTCGTAATAGTTGTTGTAGCCGGCGCGCTGCTCCTCTTTACCCCCCTCCACGTTGATCTGAACTTTTTTCTTCCTTTTTTTTTCCGTGTCCGAATTTGAAGTGGAACCTCCACCTTGGTCTCTGTTCACGTCCGTCCGCTTCTTCTGCTTGGCTCCCCTCCGGTGGGGGCGCTGGTCGATGTTTATCTTCACCTCGTCCGGGTTGGAGGCCTCCTGGGGAGGCTCCATTTCGCTGTCCGTGCTGAGGTGCTCATCGTCGCTGCCCTTAAGATCGAGGATTTCCACTCCGTCTTGTGCCTCCTCTTCCTCGGCCTCATCCTCCCCATCGTCTGCACCACCCGCGCCGTTTTCCTTTCCCAGGGTGCTGTCCCAGTCATTTTCATCCTCTGCTGTGTCGGTGTCGTATCCTTTTCGCTTCTCGCCGTCGAGATGTGCGCCGGCGGAATGTATCCACGCGGGTATTTTCCTTTTCTGATTGCTCCAAGTGGTGGAAGACTGGCTAGAGCGATGTGGTACGTCGATACACTTGTCTGACTGGCCTTCCTTACTGGAGCCAGCGCAACGACCAAGAATCTTAGACCCATCGTAAGCATAAATTTTATTAGCGATTCTAATCTTCTCTGATTTCATCTTAATTAAGTGAAAGATCCCCGTTCTGGATCTCTTCTTGTAATACTTATGTTTGGTGGTGTCTCTCCTCTTTCTACATTGCACCAATGAGTTGTTGTCGAAGATTATTTTATTTATGCCAAACCATATGTTTATGAGATCCTTGATGTGGATGAGGCCGACAACACATTCTGAGTTGCATCTATTCAGGACTGGTATTCTTGAGAATCCACTCTTTAGAATCCGTTTAATAGTTTCGTAATTAATACAGCTATTATAGTCTATCCCGAAGACGTAATCGATGTCCGTCATGATGTGCATGACTTTGTATTGGGACAATTCCAGAGCGCTGACGACGATCTTCGCTTCGTCTTCGTGAAGAATGTCGGCTGCGCTTTTGTGCATATCCACGAGTGCCTTCAGCTGCTTTTTGTTGTACGTGGTTAGGACGTTTTTTCCTGTGGGGGGGAAGAAGTGATTGTAGAAGTGGGTGTAGAAGTGGGTATGGAAGTGGATGAGCCTCTCGCTTCCTCAATGTTCCTTTTCATTCCTTCCATTTCCTCTCCCTCTGCGCGTACCCACGAAGTGGTCCAAGATGAGGCTCGTCGGTTTGGCAAAGATAAAGAGGCAAAACTTGAGGCAGTGAATGAGAGGAGCGAAGAAGCCCCCGATGGCCAGCCCGTGCTTAGAGCAAATGGACTGCGGAATTATTTCCCCGAAAATTGTAATGATCACTGTCGAAATGATGAACGATGTAATACCGTCCGTCAGCTCACTGAGGAGCAAGCTGAAGGCAGAATTCACCATAACATTGGCTGCGATGAATGTCACGAGGATCTCATTTGTGTTGTTACGTAGTGGGAGGATCTTCCTGGCGTTTTTGGCGTTGTTGAGCTCCTTCTTGTCTTTTTCGGACACGAGGATAAGCAGGTTCAGCTGAAGCGTATCTAGCATCATTATTCCGAGGGAGAGGCCTGGCGGGATAAGCGGCGAGATGAGGAGATACGCGGCGAGATGAGGAGATACGCGGTGAGATGAGGAGATACGCGGTGAGATGAGGAGATACGCGGCGAGATGGGGAGATACGCGACGAGATAGGCCGCGAGATGATCGGCCTGGTAACCCGCCTCAGGGCCCGACAACTCACCTGAGAACAGGCCACTCAGAATCCCACACACGACGATACAGGTTATAAGCAGCCATAACTGCATTTGAGGAGAACGGACAGGTTAGCGGTTAGCGGGTGGCCTGTAGCAGATGGCGTGCTGCGGGTCGCGGTGAGAATCTCCCCCGAGGAACCAACTCTAACGGGGGGTGAGTGCTCCCTTGTCTGCGTTGACCGCACGGAAGGGGAAACGCTCCTGTCGGGGGTGCCTTCAATCCGAAGTAGCTACTCGCCAGTGGGACGGTGGCGACGTGCACGTGTAAAAGTGTGTACTAGAGGGAATGCGCAAGAGGGCCAACTGGCAAGGGTGGCAACTGCCAGAGGTGCCAACACGCAAGTGTGCCAGTGGGCATACACGCGCTGTACACGTAACCCCACGTGCGTCACGAACTGGTGAGCTCCTCACGCAACCAGGGAAATGTATTCAGGGGAGAGAGAGTCAGGCGTGTAAGCATTCACTCATAGGGGTGGGGGAGAGCCTGTTGCTTA
>NW_008481866.1:46384-69932 GCF_000524495.1 Plasmodium inui San Antonio 1
TAAAAAAAAAAAAAAAAAAAAACGAAGCATATAACAGAACCATACAAGCGTCCGGTCGGATGCAGGGGCACATCTTCACATATGCATGTTTCTCCTTCTCCGCCATAAGGGTTGATGAGGAGAGTCATGTTCCTGTTCCTGTTCATTCTGCGCAGTTTTTTTTTCCTTCTTCTTGGTGCTTGAATTTCACACAACGGAGGCACCTGTTTTTTTTTTTTTTTTCCTTTCCGAGCGCTCGATGATCTATTCCACTTTGCGCCCTCTGGGATAGAAGCTCTTCCCTTTAGCTCATTTGGGCCATTTCAGTGCACCCCTCCCCCCGGAATCTCGCTGTGGGATGGTTTGGCCATGTGGTAGTTATTCCTCTCATTAGCTTCCCTTATTGGGAAATTTCTCCTCCCTTTTGTGAGAGACGATTATTCATGAGGAACCACACAAATTGGTCGAAGGTGAGAGGCGATCGGTTCACAGATCGGGGAGGCAACTTCCACTTGGGGAAGCATACAGGTCATGAAGGGACATTCTTATATGTGTGTCATTTGGATCGAATTGCCAAACTAAGGGGGGAAGTCCAAAGGGGATTAAGACCCCATAAGGTGGAACAAATCCCCTCGCGTTACTTTAAGGGGTTCCTTTTTTTTTTTTTTTTTTTTGGGGTCTCACTCTGTCGCCCAGGCTGGAGTGCAGTGGTGTGATCTCAGCTCACTGCAAACTTGGCCTCAGGAAGGTGGGACCAGTTGTGGTTCCTGCTCAGCGGCGGGTGTTGTTTTTCCACTTCGAAATGGTCAAGGGGAGGGGAAGAGAAGGTACGTAGGGCTGTCTTAAGTAAGACCAACAGAAAGGGGTGCGGTCAACAGGACATGCACATGAACATGCGCGTGGGGGATTGGCAATATCGCATTTTACTTTAGTTTTTTTTTTTTTTTTTTATTGCTTTTTCCTGAGAGGCAGTTGAAAGAAATGTTCATTGCAGCGGAGTTGTTTTTCCTCCGTGTTGACGACGCGCGGGGCGGAAATTCAGGTCAAATGAACAGGGACAGCGGTGTGTAACGTCCTCTTTGGGGAGCCAGACAGTTATAACTTTTGTCACTCTTTTGTTGGCGATGAAAAGGATTGTGTGGGGGAAAAATAAGAAGCAAAATCTTTTACTCGTCCTTCTGGGAAAGCGGACCGACCGTTGCCCGGGCGTGCCTTTCACGTCTTTTCACGTCCTCCCGCTTTTGATCGCCTTTTTTTGGCTTCCTCTGGGCGGTTGTCCGTCTTAAAAGTTTCCCCTCCATTTCGTACGCAGTGAGTCTGTCATTTGGCTCCAGGGCTGTGGCACAGTTTGCAGAAGTTAATAATCTCGGGGGGAAGTCACTTCATCTGCGTGGCTGTTTGTTCCCCCTTTGGTAATCCCCCCTCTTGTGATCACCCTTTTTTTTTTTTTTTTTTCCTTTTTCGCCTTTGCGCTGTACCTCCCAGTTGGGACAGGGCAAAGGGAACACAGTAGTATAGTTGCGCATTTTCCACATTCGCCGCCTCTGCCGAATAAAATTATTAACGTAATAGGGGACATGCGTGCTCGAAGAGGAGAGGGTATGTACAGATATGTGTGCTTCCCACTGGGTGTAATTAGCTCTTTTTTTTTTTTTTCAGAGTCGCAAAAAAAAAAAAAAAACATTCAGCTGGTTGGCTCATTACACTGATCCCTTACCTTTCATTACCCTCTGCGTTGATTTAATGCGCCCATCTCGCCATCCTGTGTGACTTTTCCATCCCTTGTTCCTTCTCCATCTTCTGCTCGCGTCCATCCTTTACTGAGCTCCCAGTTGGCAAACCAGTTGAGATATCACCCCAGCTGTGTTCACTTTTCTCCTTTTTGCTCGCCCCCCTTTGGTGTTTCACGTTTGTCGAAGTTTCCTCTTGTTCACACGTTTGTGCTTTTTACACGTTTGTGCTTTTTACACGTTTGTGCTTTTTACACGTTTGTGCTTTTTACACGTTTGCGCTTTTTACACGTTTGCGCTTTTTACACGTTTGTGCTTTTGATACGCCTTCCCTGTTCTTTGCCTGACTCTGCCCTTTGTTTTTCCCCTTTTCCTCACTCTGCGTCGTACTCGCCTCGCATTTTCGGCACTGCACGAAATTTAAAAAAAAAACGAGCAGGGAAGAATGGGGGAAGAATACTCATGGGACAGCTATTTGAACGATCGACTGTTGGCCACGAACCAGGTGTCGGCTGCGGGATTGGCCTCGGTAAGGCGAGATGATTAGCAGTCTGATCAGAAGTCTGATTAACAGTCTGATTAGCAGTCTGATTAGCAGTCTGATTAGCAGTCTGATTAGCAGTGTGATGAGCAGCAATTGTGAGAGCGCACGATTCGGTGTGAGTTCCACAGCTGCTCTCGTATCGGATGTGTGAGATCCGCGCGCCTCCCCGGGCAGTTGCCAAAAAGAGGAAGCAGGCTACACAGTGTAAACGTGTGAACATATACGCATGCTTATTTACACCTGTGCGAGGGAGCGTGTCCGTGGTACGATGTATGACTGAGCCCCTTGGCGTAACCCCCCCCGTCTCGTTTACCCCCCGCAGGAGGAAGACGGAGTTGTGTACGCTTGCGTGGCGCAAGAAGATGAAAACAACCCCGATTTTGATAAGTGGACCCTCTTCTACAAGGAGGACTACGAGATTGAGGTGGAGGATGAGGTAGGCAAACGGGGAGTCATATATGGCTCTCCCCACAGAGGGGTGTGTATGAATGCGATGTGCTAAAACATAGAGCAGTTGCGTCATATGAGGAGTACGCGGTGGCGCAAATGGTGCACAAATCACTTACGTGTCAGAGACTGCATTCGTGTGCCGATTCTAGTATGCTTCACCAACGTGGCGATTATACTATGCTTCACCTGCGTGGCGTGCCCTCTTCCCCTCAGGATGGAACCAAAAGCAAAAAAACGATTAACGAAGGACAGACGCTTCTGACCGTCTTCAAGGAGGGCTGGGCACCCGACGGAGTCTGGCTAGGAGGAACCAAGTACCAGTTTATAAACATCGAGAGGGATCTGGAATTCGAAGGCTACACCTTCGATGTGGCGACGTGCGCGAAGCTGAAGGGCGGGCTCCACCTGATTAAAGTCCCCGGGGGGAATATCCTCGTTGTGCTTTACGACGAGGAGAAGGAGCATGACCGAGGTAGGATGCGCACCGGGGCGATTGAGCAGGAGAGCGGTTTAGCAGGAGAGCGGTTCAGCAGGCGAGCGGTTGAGCTGCCCAGAGGAGTGACAACCCACTTCACCGGTGCAGTGGGCACAGCTTCCCTTCGGTCACTCACCTCGCCACGTATCACATGACGCACTACACCACGCGCTACACCACACCCCGCACACCTTCTCCCTTACGCTGCACCTTCCATCCCCGCAGGAAACTCCAAAGTTGCCGCCCTGACCTTTTCGAAGGAGTTGGCGGAGAGCGGCGGTCAGTAGTGGGAAGAACCCAGTTGGTCAAGCAGGAGGGTCCCGCAACAAGAGCGTCAACCAGTAGGAACGCCCAGGAGGAGGAGAGACCCTATGCAGTGAGGCTCAGGCTCAGTTCGCAGATGATTCATGTGTACAAAAGGAACCTTGCGGGGTCAATGTTTGACACATGCCCCCTTCTCGCCACGATGATGGCGAGATACTCCACTGAGTTTTAATCAGACGGGTTCGGATAGTGAGCAGCAGGATTGCTTGGCACCTGTTTTGCTCCCCGTTTTTTCGCCTTTTTTTTTCGCCTTCTTTTTTGGCACTCTTTTCCTTTTCGCCGCTCGACACCTCCAACCAGACATTGCTTTACAATTCAATGCACGTTTCATTTTTACGGAACTTGGTGATGGGAGGAGGGGGGAAGGGTAACAGTGCCCCGATCGGAGGAGCGTTTTAAGTTGGACCTGTTTATTGGGCGGGGAAGAGGGGGGACCCAAAAGGGCATGCAAAAAAGAAAAAAAAACACGGCGTAGAATCTCAGGGTAAGATCGCAGGGTAAGATCGCAGGGTAGCATAGCACGGTAACATCGCAGGGCAACATCGCAGGGTAACATCCCACGGTGGAAACATCCAGGCGGGGGGGGTTCCTCCCAGTGGCGCTACCCATCGGGGACGCAGGAGGCGTGCACGTGACTGTAGTAGCTGTAGAAGGCTAAGATGCCCTTCACCAAGTAGTACACATCCCGCACAGCGGCTATCTCCCTTATCGAATGCATGGCTAGCTGAGGAATGCCAATGTCAATACCCGGCATGGAAAGGTTCGAAGCAACCATAGAACCAACGGTACTACCACAGGGGGTATCATTCTTCACCATAAAGTTCTGGTATTTTATTTTCTCATTGTAGTTGGAAGCAAACAATTCGAAGGTCCTCTTTAGTAAGCAGGTGTAGTAAGGCGAGGTGACGTAGTTTTTATTGGTATTATATTTGATGGCAATTCCTTCGTGAAAAAATAACTGGTGGTCTGTCTGCACCGTTTCTGGATAATTGGGGTGACTACAGTGTGCCATGTCGACATTAAGAAGGAGTGACCTGTTCATGAGACTCCCATACAGCTCGTCAATAGAGGGAGGAGAACAGGGGGGGGTGGTCTCTCCTACCTGGGATGAGCAGATGGCAGTTAGAATTCGTTTGATAAAATTTTGCGTAAAGTAGGACTGCGCGCCGACTTCGCTGAGAGAGCCTATTTCTTCGTGATCGTAACCGATGCAGATGTACAGGTTTTCGTGTGCCCCAGGGGGGAGGATTGCTGAGGAGGGAGAAGAAACAGAGGCTATTGCTGGGGCTGCTGACCCCTTTAGAATGTCTATCATCTCCGCGAACGCCTCAAAGACGCAATAGGAACCTAAGAGATTATCAAATCTCGCCCCTTCGATGAACTCTTCGTACGCCCCGGTGAAGCAGGGCTGATTTACATCCATTAAGCATAACTCGAAATCGAGGATGTCTTTCTCCTGGCACTGCAATTCTTTAGCCAGTGTGTAGAGGAGTGGGGACGAGTTAGGGTTTTCCTGGTGGGAGTGGCAGCTGGGGGAGGCATCATCTGTGTGGAGACGCTTCTCCGGTACTTTCTGCGCGTCAACAGCGTCTTCCATAGGGAAATTCCCGCCCCGCTTCTGCTCCCCCTTCACTAACTGATCATACAGGACGGTGGACAGAATCGGCTTCAAATGACTTTCGTAATTTACCTTGACTGAAAATTCAAACCTGGTCCTGCTCTGCAGGTGGATGGCAAGGCTGGGAAGGAACAAGACAGATCTGTTAATCTGGATCAGTTTCTCCACGAGTTTGTCGTCTTTCTTGTATACTACCTGACCAGACAAGCCTAAGCTTCGATCGAACCATGTGTGCCATAATCCGGATCCGTAGCACTCCACGTTTAATTGATTTAACTTACTCTTAACAGTGTTGTTGTTTGGAGATATCTTCAAACAGCAGGAGTCGATATGACCAATCGAGATGAGAATGGAGCCTTTTTCAATGTTAAAATCCTTCCCAATGAAGAAGCCACATATGTTTCGGCTCTGCTTACTGAATACGTAGCCTTCATTTTTTCGTAGGTCCCATTTTTCTCCCTCTTGGATTCTCTTGAATCCCTTTTCCTCTAGCTTCTCGCGTAGGTTTTTGCAGGCCAGGAAGTTGCTTCCGCTCTTTTTTATGAACTTCACGGCTCCCTGCGCGTACTCACGCGCCTTCTTTTCCATGGCGCTGTGCTGCGGTTCGAATGGCGATTCTCCAGCGCCGCCTTCGCAATTTTAGGCGGACCCGTAGCTGGGTAACACAGTAGAGGGGTAAATCTCTAAGTGGGTAGCCTCCGAACTGGGTTGCCTTCCTAACTGGGTAACCCTGTATGTTTCACCAGCTAGAATAAGTGGAAGTGAAATTTCTGAACTGTTCATAACTTTTTCAAAAAAAAAAAAAAAAAGAAAGGAAGGAAAAAAGAAAGGAACAAAGAAACCCCTCTGCGTGGTGGGATTGCCTAAATTGAGAAGCACCTTAGAGGGTGTGAAGCGGGATAAGCTAGGTTGCGGGCAAGCTACTTGGTGATGACCGCTTTGTGATGGTCGTTCCGTCCCGCCCATATTTTTCATGGACTTCCCCAATCGCGAGAGGTCAACCGCTGTCCTGGTCACCGTACCATGCACAGCGTGTATCGCGCAAATACGGCGAGGCTCCGTGTGGTGAGGATCGTTTAGCTGAACCGAATATTCCTCCCCCCACCAAATAATGCACACATAATGGGGAAGTTTAGCGACTAGTTCACGGTGTAACGACTCGTCTCCCTTCACATGACACAAAAAAAAAAAAGAAAAAAAAAAAACAGAGACGAGGCCCCGCAAGTCGACGAGGAGGCACAGGACGCCTCGCACAATGGCCCACTACCAGTTCGACGGGCAAAAATGAGGACGAAAAAAAAAAGATGGAAAAAACAGATGGGAAAGATATTCACTACTGCTCACCAGTGCTCCTCAGTGGGACACCCGTCCCCCGCGGAGGAAACCACTAAATGTCCCTCTCTGTCTCACTCCTCACTGTACCCCCTAGCCCCACCCGTTTTGGAAAATCAATTCTTGTGCAGCATCGACGGAACGTGTGCCTAGAACTGCCTGGTGGGATTCCCACTCCGCGGAAGTCAAATGGGGTAAGCTTCGACATGGGAGGATCTTATCAAATGCTGACTTGAGGCGGTAGGAGCGAGATCGTGCACCTTTGGTCGTTCTTAACCTCTGGTCATTGTGGGTGATCTCCCCCCCACCCCCAAAGCGTAGACATTCCCATCATCCGTACAATTAAGAGGCAGAGCAACACACGCAGGTATGCATCTATATATATGTGTAACCATGTGGGGTGGTGGGAGAGAAACTCCCGGGGGGGCTTCAACCCAATGGCGTCGCACCAGGCCCCACCACGCCACGTCACTCTTGCGTGCGATCCAAGATGAAGCGCAACGCCTCGTCGACGAGATGTTCATAGAACACCTGCCTGTGGTGATCGACGAGGCGAACGAGGCCATCGCCCCTGAAGAAGAGGTCAATTCCAGGATACTGCACATTGCTGAGATGATCAGTAATGAAATCGCTTACAAAATTGTAGGTTCGTATTTTCTCACTTCTATCTCCGGTCATCTTATTACTTCTCTTGTACTGAAAAAAAAACTCCATCTCCTGCTGGTAGTAAAAGGAGAAGAGTTTGGTCTTGAGTGCCTCTATGGCCATGCTCCTGTTTTGTATTTGACTGGAAGTTTTCTGTACTTCCACAGATATGTTGGTTGGCTTGTGGAGAACCTTCACACAAGTCTCATTTTTATTAACGCTTTGTCCTCCCGCACCTCCAGATCTCTTCGTTTCAATTAAGAGATCACTTTTTTTTAGGTCCATTTTTTTTTCGATTTTCTTTCTTAAGCTTTCCTCATCAGATACGAATACGACAGATGTGGACGTTTGGATTTTTTTACTATTCACTGGTACTCGCTGTACTCGATGGATGCCATTCTCTTGGACGAAGTGCTCATAGACGCGTTCTCCCTTAATCACTGCGACGATGCTTCTGTGGCCGTCCTTGGCATCGTCACTTTCTCCTCTGATGAGGCTGCACTGGAAGTCCTTCAGTTTGCAAAAATGCTCATACATGCTGAGCAGGTCGTTGCAGAACAGCTTGGCTTCGAGGCCCCCCACGCCGGGGGTGATCTGAGGGGGTGGGGAGGGCACATAATGGTAGGCATAGATAGACGCTGGGGAGGGCACATAATGGTAGGCATAGATAGACGCTATGGAGGAGACTTAATGCGTAGGCATACATGTCGGTGAGGACATTTTTTGAAAGCACGAGTGCCCCACCTCCACCTTCACCTCTTCCGTGTCCAAGTGATGCTCCGTGTTGACGACGCTCTTGTAGAAGTCAAGCACATCCTGCAGCAGCATGGTTCCCACATCTTGGATGGTACGAAGGAGCTGCCTGATATCATCGTCTGCGTCGATAAGGGAGGAGGACTGCACCTGCTGGATGGTGTTGTCCGGGTTGTGCCCCCCGTCGATGAGGCCACTCTCCTGGAAGAGCTCCGCATACACATCTAAGTCGTCATGGAGAGTCTTCAATATTTTGGACCGTTCCTGAATTTTGGTAATCTTCTGATGGGTTCTGCCATCCCCTGTCCTTAAAACGGTTCTTTTGGCTAGTTGTATGAGGAGCTTCTGTTGACGGTTCGTTAGTTCGGTCGGGATGGAAGAGAAGAATCTGCTGTTGCTCCGCGGGAGGAAGTACCTGGATGCAGTGCTCAGTGGCTTGCTCATTGGGTTACTCGATCGGGGGGGTCACGGGGAGGAACTGCCTCCTTATGCATGCTGCGATGTGCTGCAGGGGGGGGCGGCGGAGGGGAAGAAGTAGAAGGGGAGGAAGAAGTAGAAAAAGAAGTAGAAGAAGAACTAGAAGAAGAATGAGAAGAACTCATGTCAGTTTTCCCATTACTTCTCCGCCCTTACACATGAATCGCGGGGCGCTCGAAGGATGGCTTACCTCCAGGATGGAGAGAAAGATGGCCTGACTTGGAAAGGAGTTCTTGGGCTCTGCACAGAGGAAATGACCTTATCTCGTGTGCGTAGCTCCTCCAGGGAGGGGAATACCGGGGTGGCCAACGAGTAAGTCATCGCGGTAACCCTTCCGTTTAGAGCTTTTCCTCTGTTTGGAGGCGAGTTCACTCGTCGGTGCAGTTCGGCACGGGTCAGCCCAGTTCGACACACTTATGACTCCCACGTGTAGTTTCTTAGTTTTTTTTTTTTTTTTTTCTTTACTTGGCTTCCAGAGGATCTCCCCGTGGGTCCCCCAGGCAACGGCCCTCGTGCGACACATCCAGCTTGACACGTATTGCCTGACCATTGGGGGGCAGATCCACGCGACGGGGAGGTTGGAAAAATAAATGAGGACGTTATGTTGGTAGCCTAGGAAGAAGGGTCCGGCGGGTTTCCTTCCTGGGGCTTTCACTTCCGGAGTGGTCCTCGCCCGGAGGGTGTTTTCGCGGGTCGTCTCGTTTATCTGAGATGGAGGGCGGCGAAGCGGTAAGGCGGTGAATCGCCAAAGCGGTGGAGTGTAATTGGGCAGATGTGGTGCGGGATGGCTCCTTCTAGTGCTCCGAGCATACGCACCAGACAAAGATACGAGTGGTAAATGGCCAAGCAGGAAATCATCGTGAAGAAGAAAAACAGCACGAGGAGGAGCACCACCAGCCAGGCAAAGAACCACCTGAGAAGCGGCAGATGTGGAGGAACGGATAACCAAATGGGACATCGAAATGGGACATCCAAATGGGCGCTTTAGCTTTTCATGGGAAGAGGCCTCCACAGAGAGACAACACCCCCCGGTGCTGGTCTCATCTGGGCGGCAACCACGCCGTGTGTATGTCCCTCCTTGCATTGCTCCTCCCCTTGCTCCACCCATTCCTCTTACGTATGCACCTCGCCTCAAACGAACCCATTTTCTCCAAAGAGCATCCCTAAGAGGACCCTGGAGATTAACCTCAGTGCGTGAAAAACCGTCATGGCTTCAAAGACGAGGTACACTAAGTAAGAGGCTCTGTTGTTTTCTGCAACGCAGTTATTAATCCATGGACAGTGGTGATCGAATGTGCGGACGCACCTGTGGCAGGCGTTGCAATGCTTACTCCGCAGAATCTGCCGATGGGGTACGAGAAAGGGTAATAAGAAGGAGGGTCATAAGAAAGAGGCTCATAAGAAAGAGACTCATAAGAAAGAGGATTCATTTGATTTGTGGGTAGGATACACTGTAAGCGCAGCGGTAAAGAAAAGGAGACTATACTAACAGCGGGGACCCTCCTAGGAACCGCCTCGAGAGAAACCACGGTAAGAGGTGTCACCGTAAAAGTCGGCACCTTCAGAGTTGCCGCCGCAGGAGTTGCCACCCTTCGCTTACCTGCACAACGCCGCACACATAGCAGTAAGAGAGTGGCGTACCATACTGGTACATCTCACCACCGCGCACGCGAAAGATTGTAGACGGCTTCATTTTAACATCCATGGAGCATATGATTGTCGTGCCTTTACGTGGATCCCTTATCGTTTTCTTCACGTAAGTTGATCCCGCATGGTACTCTCCAGCGTTGCATCCCACGTGGTGTAGTTGTGTCACAGAAAGAAGAGAAAGCACAGAGAGAACAGAAAGGGGTTTGTACTTGGAGGGGCCCCTCTCATTCACTCTTGCTCTGATCCCAATGGGGGTAATCAGACGGAGGTTATACCAGGGGGGGCTTCTCAATCGGGGGGTTCTCAATTGGAGGCTTCCCAATCGGAGGTGAACTCTTCGCCCGGCTTGGGGATGAGACTTCTCTTCAAATTTGACGACCTCTCTTCTGCTCTCTCGACATGCGTCCCTCGTTTGGTTTGTGGAGGAGAGGAAATCCTCATCGGGTTGGTCCAGGCTGTGTGGGAGGTTTTGGCGCTTGTCTGGGCGGTCTCGGTCGTCTCGGTGGACGCATCGCATGGTGGCACCCTTCTGTCTTTTCCGTACTCTCCTCTCTGTAATGACTCTGCTGTAGTCCTTGTGGTGAATAATCGTTAGGCTGTCCAGCTCGCCTGCATTTGGGAGAAGTGGCGGGATGAGTCCTCAATGCAAGTTTCTCTAGAAGGCTACTATGCTGATAAGAAAGAAAAAAAAAATGTCCACTCGGTTAGACATATGAGGTTGGGATAGAAACCCAACAAAACATACACCTGATAGTTTGTCTTCCCTCATGGGATATACCACCACCACCCCTCTCTCCTCTTGTCTAACCATCGGTACTGACTGTCTCGGAGGACAACGAATCCGATGATGTTATTTCATCATGTGTGATGGAAGAAGCTTTTGGTACATCTTTCCTTTTGTCATGTTCCCCGGTGCGTTCACTTAAGGTAGCTTTGAATGCAGCTCTCTCATCATTGGGTACGTATGCTAGGGGGCAACATTTTAGATAACCGCTGCGAGGGGAGAAGGAAGAGCGTTTTGGGAGGGCCATATGGTAAGCAAGAGGGGTGGAAGATGCACTTGACACGATACCGTTTTGAAGAAGATCGTTCGATTAGCTGCTCTCTCCTCTCGCTCGGTCTGGTTCGTACGGGTCGCACAGGGATGAGATGGCATAGAGCAGGAAGGATGCGGCGTAGAGGAAGAAGAAGCAGGTTCGCCCGTCGTCGAGAAGCTGTCCCGTGCGCACCAAATGAGTCAGGGTGGCTAGGACGGCGAGCTTAAGCGATACGACCGCGAAAGGTAGGAGGTTCTTCATCGTGAGGGGTGGATTGAGCAAGAGGATCTTGCGAAGGACACTCCTGTGTGTGTAGTCAACGTTTAGGGCTGAGAAAAAAGTCCCCCTGAGACACCATTTTGATTTGCTTTCCCCTTTTTCCCCCTTCTCACGTGAAGCTATGATTTAGCAGGTTGGTGTGCATGCGGCGAAGGGGGCGTGTGCGTGAGTGGCCGAATGGCAGCATGACAGCATGCCTGGCATATAAGCATCCGTGACGCATTATTCATTCATTGGATCGCCCGTTCATTGAATCATTCATTCACTGAATCGTTCATTCATTTATTTTTTTATTTATTATTTTTATTTTTTTTTCCCCTTGGGGAGAGTTCATTTGGAAGCGTTGGTCCAGG
Organism: Plasmodium inui San Antonio 1; assembly: GCF_000524495.1. Classification (NCBI taxonomy): domain Eukaryota; phylum Apicomplexa; class Aconoidasida; order Haemosporida; family Plasmodiidae; genus Plasmodium; species Plasmodium inui. The sequence goes on from NW_008481866.1 coordinate 58,031, forward strand.
CGGCATGTTCAGCCTTGGTCGCGCGGGCTACACCGCTGCGCAGGAGGTGTGCAATGGGGCAGCAACAAAAAAAAAAAAAGGAAGCAAGGGGAGCGGCAAGAGGAGCGGTAAGGGGGCTGACTAGGGAGTCAAACGGGGCCGTAATATGCGCAACGAAGGGAGGACCGCGTGCAGCCCCCATCAGTCCGCCCTCTTAAAAAATTGCGCCTCGGTGGCGGCGATCCCTTGTCTGACAGGCTCATTCTCCTCGTACTCGAGGCACCTGGATGTCTTTTCGTTCTTCGTTATCATGAATCTGTGAAGGGGGGGAAGTGGTGCACGGAAGAAGCGATGAACGGGGCAGGCGATGGACGGGGAAGGCGATGGACGGGGAAGGCGATGGACGGGGCAGGCGATGGACGGGGCAGGCGATGGACGGGGGAAGCAATAAACAGGAGATGCGATAAACCGGGGAAGCGGTTTGCACGGGAGCTTCTCTCCGACGCGCTCATCGGACGAACCTCAAGACGGCGTCCTGCAAAGAAAGCTTCCTTTTAATTTCGTGAATCAACGAGGGGTACATTTGAAAGGAAAACAAGACATAGTAAGCCTCCATCTGTTTCTTGATTGGCCTGACTAATCTCCTCTTCCCTAGATAAACGGCTTTAAATTTTTCTCCATCGACGAGCTTCAGCTCATACATATATTCTGCAATTTTCTTTTTAATCTCACTTATGGTGTAATTACAGGAGAAGAGGAGGTCGACGTTGTAGCTGCTTTGGGGAGACAATACAGATTTGAAGATGTTTATTGGACCTTTGTGTGTGACCTTCTTGAATCGCCGGAGTAGTAGTTTGTAGATGTAATCATTTAGGGACCCCCTGAGTTGGAAGTGGGTACGTCGTCCTCTTCCTTGGGTTGCAATAGGGCATGCCGTGTGGTGTGCCGTGTTGGGGTAGCTGCTCCGGTTGCTAACTCGACCGACCCGTGCTGCGATGAATGCCCACCCCCCTGCCGCTCCTATTAGATGACGCACGGGGGAGACTCCCAGGGCCGCGCGATGATGGGGTCGGCGAGCGAAAAGGGGGGTTTGCAAGGTGGTGATGAAGGCGGCGAGGAGAAGTGAAAGGGGGCGCATAGGAGGTGGTAGCGGTGGGGAAGCGGTGAAGAAGAGGTGAGGAAGCGGTGAAGAAGCGGTGATGAAGCGATGAGGAAGGCGCGCGAGGATGACAGAAAAAAAAAAAAAAAACACAGAAAAGGCTACAGTGAAGTGAACAAGCGAGAGGAAATTAACCTGCGGGAGGCATGAGGAGGTAAGTTCTTGCATCACAGTTTCCTCTTGGCAGGCCCGGTGCGGCACGGTGTTTACGGCGGCTCACCGCGCATACAGAAACGGTGCAAAGAGCTCCGCATTTTTTAAGTGATACAATTTTAGCCGCTGCGATAACATCCGAATAAGGCGCAGGTCCTTGATGTGCACCCCTAGGAGTTCCCCTCGCGGACCTGCCACTGCCGCTGCCTGGTTCGCGCGGATCTCGGCAGGGAGCTTCCCGTGGAGCAGTGCCAAATACTCGTTAAGGTAGTCGGGCATGTGGCCCACCTTGCAGTGGCAGAGGATTAAACTGACCCACTCTGAAACAGTGAAACAATCTCGGAGGTTCTTCGTTCGCTTAATGAGAAGGTACAGAGCGTCGAAGAGGTGGAGACAACAGGCTTCGTACAAGGGAGGGTAGTCATCACCGAAGAGGGGGACGCACATGCTCTTCATTAGCTTAACTGCGACGTTTAATATGTTGAGGGTGTTGCGAAGAAATGGCTTCTTCTCACCTCGGGTGAGCTCTCCGATGAGTGACATGAACCAACTGGATGGTCTTCTCACCTTCGAATAAACGGCTTGCATCTCTTCTTGGATAATGGAAAGGGCAGTAGTGCCGTCCGATAATACGTGTGGAGTGTTGCCCCGTTGGATTACTAGCATTTTTTGGAACCCCTCAGAGGAGATAAGCACATCATAGAACTCATGAAGAGTCTTAGTGAAATCAACCTGATGGGGGACAACCTCCTCTTTGGTCTTTCCCTGCCATGGGGACTGTGCAGCTTTGTCTTCTGTCTCCATTTTGGAACACACAATGAGGACGCGTATAAGGACATGGTGTAGTATAATAGCGGGAAAATGAGTGGCGAAGAGAGTCTTCCCCCCTTGCTGATTGGTATACTTGAGGAGTGTCTTCAATGTTAAGTGCAAGTCGCACATGTCGTAGGTGGTGATGTGCCTCTGTATCTGTCTGACTAAGTGGAGTAGCATCTCACCCTGAGTTGGGGGTGCCTTCCCCAGGTAGAACACGACCGCCATGATGTCCTTCTTGCTTAGCTGTGTTAAATTATGAGTGGTCGTTTTAGTGAGGAGTCGGGCGAAGGCCTCGTCGTGGAAGTTAAGCTGCGCGTAGAGGCTACACATATTGAAGAGGTGCCTCCGGTTGGCCAGCAGGAGGGGACACTGCGGGGTTTGCGATATGACTAGCGATCTGACTTTCGATCTGACTTTCGATCCATGTGGATACTCACTTTCTGCCGTGTGTACCTCGCTGAATGAGTGCCCACCCGAGGGAGCACCCACACCATTCGCGTCTGTTTCCTTCCACCTCCGCACCACCTCCGCGTTTATCATCCGAATGGGGGGGTCGCGATCGCTCCTTTTCATGGCCCACATCCTCCCTGCGCAGAAGCATCCAAGCAGAGAGACCAAAGTGTTGGTATAAACCAGGGAGGAGTAGAATTTCAAAATGAAGTGCCAAAAATGGTAGTACACAGAAAGGGCACTAACGAGGAAGTCTCTTCGGGGCAACCTTTCTCCATTTATGACATTTAGGAGGAGCCTAAAAGATAAGACATGACTGTAGATCCTCCTGTTAAAGTGATCACAGGTGATAGAATCGCTAGCTAGTATTTTCAACGACAGCGTCTTTAAGCAGCTCACGATGTCCATAACGTTTTGACTTAAAACAAAATCCATGTTTATTTTGTCCGACTTGTATAGTTTGGAGAACTCATCGGGGAAGTAACTCCACATGAAGAGAAAGGGGCAACTCCCATTGGGGGAACTCCCATGGGGTGAACTCCCATTGGGGGAAGTAGCATTGGATGAGTTCCCTTCTCGGTAAGCATAGGATGTTGGTCCTTTTTGCACATTCTGAGAGGGGACTCCTCCCAGATGTGCCTCTTCACTACATATGTGTTGTCGTCTGTTTGAGGAGGCCTGTCCCCCTTGTGAAGACTCCTCCCACTTTGGTCTCCAAAACAGGTGGAGGTAAATGTGCACGGTGGCTGTGCTTAGCGTGCGGCGGAGGTGGTCGCGGCTAATGGGGTATCCATCGTCAGGATGTTCCTCAGCGGGTTTAGAAGCCGATTTCGCAGCCGATTTCGCAGCATCTTCCTGAGCAGCCTCTTTTGGGAACCCCCTCCCCCGGAGGTCGAAGCGGTTTAGAGCCTCCGCGTACTTCTTCACAAACAGCGCGATACTAACAAAGTGGTGCACGTCCAAGTGCACCTCCGAGTAGAATCGCCCGATTCGGTTCAAGTCCATGCGGTTCAGATCGATATGCCTAGTTACCACGACCCCTGGGTGGGGCTCCGCCTCGACATGACGATGTTTATCTGTCCGGTGATGCCCCTCCTTGACAGGACGATGATTACCCTCAGGGTGACGCTCCGCAGGGGGCCTTACACGAAGTGCGGTTGAGGCGAAGAGGTAATTAACCACCTCCAGGTAGAACACGCTCAGCAGATCGATCTCTTCATTGGAGCTTCTTAGTCTTATATAATGCTTGTTAATCACTGTAAGAACTTCCACCAACATTTGGCTGCCTACGTGTCTGTTGGAAGGGTCGTTTTGAGTTTTCCTGACCCCCCATTGGGTGGGTGTCCCTTCTGGGACTTGACCCCTTTGGCCGCCCCTCCCAACATGGCTTAGGTACCTCCTATTCAGTTGGACAAAGGAATTGACCACTCTGGAGAGGAGCTCCCTGCAGTGGTTCTCCTGCCCGTCGTAGTCGAGCAGGCACAGCGCATTCAGCAGGTATGTGCAGCTTCGGATGGTTTCCTCTGAAGGGTCCCCCTTTGCATGGAACTGCTTCAAGAGGGCTTCGACGAAGGAGCGCACGTGCAGCTGGCTCGTTCGCGAAAAGTGGTGCAGCGCAGTCAGCGACGTGGTTGCCGTAGTTGACGCAGTTCGCGCAGTTCGCGGCGTCGATAACTGCGTGCGTGTCAGCGGAGGAGATCCCTTTCCAGCCTGGGTCTGGCCATCTCTCCTCCCGTGCTGCTTATGAACCAGACGTCTCACCTGGTCGCTCAAGTCATTCAGGAAGGAACACAGCGCTGACAGAGGGTACACAACATCGTCGTCGCCCAAGTGCCCATCACGCTGCCTTTCCAAAATGATGTTCAAAATCTGTTTCACTTTGTTTTCCCTTTTTCTTTTAACTATGTTGTTGATGCAGTTTAAAAAAAAATGTTTCATCGTATGGTTGAATGCAGAGTCCGCGTGGTGTATGCAAAGTGGGGGATGCAGGGAGGCGCTCACACTGGGTTTGGCACGCTTCTTGGCAGGATCCCTGGCACCCCCCTTCGCACTGGCATTACCACTCGCATGGTTAAAACTGGCACAAGTAAACTTTTCACGTGAACTCTCTTTTTTTTTCACTAAGGAATATATTTACTTCGCTTCAACTTTGCACGGTCAGGCGCCAAAGGGGGTCGCGCAAAGAGGGGTACGAAAACGGGGCACGCAACTGGGGCACGCAACTGGGGCACGCAAATGGGGCATGCGAACGTGTAACACAAAGGGGTCGCCCAAACGGGTCGCGCAAATTTCCACGTCGACGAGTCTCCCGCTGCGTGCCGGGCGACTCTTGCCCGCCTTGCGCTCAGCTGGAAAAGAGCTGCAGGATGCTGCTGAACCCGTTGTTGTGGCAGATCTGCATGAACACGGGGTTGTACAGGTTTTGCTTCAGTTCCAGGTTGATGTTGACGTCGCGCAGGACCTGCGGGGGGGGGGGGCGGCGGAAAGGAGGTTATCCGTAAAGAGGTGATCCAAACGTTGCACATAAGTGGGCGCATCAGCACCCGCTTCTACACTCGCCTGCTCCTCCTCACCGTTTCGTTAATATTATCGCTGTTAATCATCTGCAGCTTGACGTAGGTGACCTCGAAGTTCTTATCTAGCTCGTCTTTCTGAACATCCTGATGATGGACTTTGGTCTTCTTCAAAACGAGTTCGTTGTTTGTGATGTTTTGATTGAGGAGACTCAGTATATCCACGACGAAGGGCTCTCCTCGTATCTTCTCATTGCTCATTATCTTGGTCAAGGCGAGGAAGATGATGATCTTTTCGTTCACATTGATGAGCTTGTCCAGGATGGGCATATAGAGATTCTTCAGCACGTTGAAGATGAGGCCTGCGGTGGGGGAGCGGCGAGGATGGGAGGTGGCTATGATAGGAGGTGGCTTAGATGGGAGGTGGATTCTCATCCCTGTAAGCGCGTTTAGGCGCCGTGTGCCGCGTTAATGACCCGGCGAGCCGGTACACAACTGTTCCGCAGATGCTCCGCGGCGGTGCTAGGCCAGATGGCGACGATGCACTCACCCGCGTGTATCTGCTCCACCGTGTCGACGAAGAGGGACACGTCCGTCTTGAGGACCAACACAGAGAGGGCGTGCACGACTTTAATCTTGATGATGTCATTCTTGTATTGCTGCAGAAACGTGAAGAGTAAGACAAAAAGGGGCTTCAAGAACGTTTTATAGGCTTCCACAGGGAGGTACGTAAAAATGATGAGGATGATTTGAAACGAATCCGTTGAGAGCTTCTTATTAGACAAGCAGTAATGGTAAATATTAAACAATTGCTGCATGTTGCTCTTAATGATTTCCTCAAAGAGGTGGTGTTTTTTAAAAAAACTACGTAATACGCAAATTATTCCATTCACATTGCCAACGGTGCTTTTCCATAAATCCATCTCGTATAGGTTACTCAATATCTTCATGTGAATCTTCTGGATAGTAAATGTATTGTCTACTATGATGGAGAGAATCTGAAATATGTAAGGTATAAAATCGTGTACATACATCTGTAGAATCTGAGAGAACGTGGAGATAACGACTTCCTCCACTTGCTGAATGTTATTGATATTTTGCGATTTGTATATTAAGGAGATGATAAGAGTGAGGAGCTCAAATAGGTAGTGATTAAAAAGAGGATTATGGGAATCGTTAATAATCGTTTTGATGGTGTTATCCAGGATGATTAGAAGGGGGAGATATAGATTGGCTAGCTTCTCCGGGCAGAGGAGGAAGATTCTCATAATAGTAATGAGGATGTATTCATTTAAAACCTTCACGTGGACATGATACTTGAGGAGAAACAACAACCTGGTGAGCGTCTTCGATAAAGAGTTGGTGAAGATGGCTTGCACGAGGTCGCTAGTGATCTGCTGATTTAAAATGCGATTCATGCAAAGACAAGCGTAGCAGTATATCATAACTTTGTCCGTGAAGAGCAGGTGGTGTAGGAAGGTGAACACGTCCAATGCGTTGTTCGACCCGATGCAGAGGCTTCTATTGTTCAGGAGGAACTTGAGGATGGAGAGGAGGTAAATGGTATTTTTTTTACTGAACAGGTCTTCATTGGAGAGCCACACGGATTTGTGTTGATTAGCGGCGGAGCCTCCTTGTACGCGTTGTCCCACTCCGGCGTGTGATACTCCCGTGTGTGCTACCCCACTGGCGGAGTTCGTTCCGGGCCGACTGGAGAAGTCGTAATCGTGGATGCCGTAGCAGAGGGCGTCCACATCCGGGTACTTCATCTTCGCCGTCATAACGAATTCTTTAAGAATATGTTGCACGTTTTGCTCATAAAAGTTTTGTGCCAAGTTTACCTGACCAAGACAGGTGATTAGTTGTATTTTGTACTCTAAATTGCAGGCCTCGTAAAAGGGGTCATTTTTATCAATCCCGACATGGTGGGGGGTTCCAAACTGGTTCTGATTTTGGCTTTGGTTTTGCATCTGCGTGGAGTTGGAGGCGCCTGTCGAAATCCCTCCTCCTGCCGCTGCTCCTGCTGCGCCTCCTCCTTCATTGGACGACGTGGCAGAAGGGCTAAAGAACATGAGAGAGTCCCTTGCGAAGATCCTAACCTCCAGCATGGGAAAGCAAGCGTCGAAGTAGTTATCACAGAGTGTTTTCAAAAAATAGGTAGCCGCGGATCGGACGGAAAAGGAGTTAACCTTGTTTAGGTCATTCCTAAAGTAGTCCAGATCAGCATCTAGGATTTCCTCTATATCGATTCGTTTCAGTCGGATGTGATGTAGAACCCGTTCGATAATTTTGTGCAGAAACTGCTTATCTTTGTATGGGTTCGATTCATTTTTGTTCAGGTTCATGTGATGAATGAGCTTGATGGTGGAAGCAAGGCAGTTGTAATTGTGACACAACAAATTCCTGTCATTCTCGGAGTAGAGGACCTGGGTCAGAGAGAACACGAGTTTCACGATGTATTTCTTGGACTCATCTTGATATCTCTCCGAAATGATTTTGATAACGTCCACTAACATCACTTTGCACTTTAGAACGTTTTGCAGAAAGTTGGAGTTCAGCTTGGACAATTCTTGCGGGGTTAGTTGCGGCGGGGCGAACTGAGCAGAGCGGCTATGCGGTGGGGAGGAGGAAATGGAGGCCGCGCCGTAGGAGGAAGTCCCACCCGCATTGTAGGACGCGCCGCCTTGGCCGTACAACACCTCCATGCAGCGGACGAAATTTCCCACCATGCCAATATCGTAGAGAAGCATGTTGTTAAAGATGTTAAAGAGGACTTCAAAGTTGTCCTCAAAGTACTCAGGAAGGTCCACTCCAATGATAGCATAAAATATTTTCAAATATACGTGCATGTTTTGTAGGAGATAGTTCATGGCTAGGAAGCAGTTACTTATCTGGAGGTACACTTGGCTGGGTTTCAGTTCTGTTCTTCCTCCTGCAAGCAGCGCGTTCGGACCCCCCCCTGCCACGTTTAACTTCTCTGCAAGGTACCCACTACTCTCAGAGAACTTCCCATACAGATACACGAAGTAGAGAGTAAGGGGAAATTCAATGTGAGTGAGGATGATCTTCAAATCATACTTAGACACATAGTCATTGTTTTTGTATTTTTTTACAATCTTTCTGACTATTTTCATGGCGATGAACTTTTTTCGAAGGAGGGTAGTGTTTATGTGATGATTGGAAGAGTGTGCCATGGCCGTGGCGAGTGGCACGAGCTTTACATTCCCGTTGTAGTCATTAGCGATGGTTCCCTTTCCTGGGAAATCGAATTGTGGACTTCCCATCCCGCCGCCAACCACGTTAACAGCATTGTCTACACTAACCGCGCTAACCACGTTAACTACGCTAAGCATATTGGGGAGACCAGCCAGGCCACCCCCAGGCAATCCGTACAGGGTGCAATCGCTGAGCAGGAACAAGCTGTGCCTGTCGTTCGTCTTGTATACTCTCTTAGTATTGTTTATATAGTTAACAATGTCATCATTGAGAGACTTGTTTCGACAACAAATGACGTTTTTAATCTCCTCCATATTTGACACAAACTTTGGATACTGAACGAAGAAGTTGTCCTGGGTTAGGCCCTCCATTATTTCCTTGTTCCTTACGTACAGCATGATACAATCGATGATCTTTGCTGTGTCGTCCACCTTCTTCCTCTCATCGCTGTGCAGTAGCTGCACCACGCTGTCTGCTCCGCCATCGCTAATGTAGAGAGTGATCAAATAAAACAGGAGGTAATCATAATCGTCACAGATGCTAAACTTGAACAAGTAAAGTAAGATCTCATAGAAATATCGGTCCAGACTTTGTATGTCTTCATTGTTCACGTCCAGAAGGAAGTGCATGCAGAAGTGCTTGATCTGTATGCTCAAGTCTGGACTCAGCTCTAGACTCTCCAGGTTACTGTGGACGCTTTTTTTTACGAAGTTTTTTATGCTTATCAGGACGGCTATTTTTACATTCCTGTTTAGCACTTCATCGTAGAGGTTTTTTTTCTGGTTTTTCTCATCATATGGGTACATGACAAACTTGAGGAGCAGCCGGATGTAGCTCTCCCGATTGGGGTCCTCGTACAGCGCCGTGATCTTCGCCTCGCTCTGCTTTATGTCCTCGAAGTTGCTCGACACGCTCCGCGCGAACACCGTCAGGAGCTCTCTCTCGAGTTTCTCCTCCATTGCGAGACAAGCGGCGTTAGTAGAATTAGCCAGGTTAGGAGCGTCTGCGCAGTCAGAGGTGTAGGCGGTAGTGGAAGTGCCCGTTGCGGTTGCTCTCTCGCGTAGCTCTTCCGGCCGCGCGGGTTGCTCACTAAGACGATTGCTTCGGGTGTTATCTTGCAATGATAACCTGGGGTGACTACCTCAACTACCTCAGGTGATACGTTGCGGGGCTACGTTCTGGGGGTACGTTCCGGGGGTGTACTACCCCTTAGCTCCCGCTCGGCCACACACAAGCGCGCGCCCGCGAATGCATGTTACGCGTCCCTCCGGGGGGCGGCGGAAGCGCGGGGGAGAATCAACGATGGGAAGAAGCAACGAGGGGAAGAAGTAAAGAGGCGAAGAAGTTGCGAAGAAGTAAAGAGGGGAAGAAGAAGCAACAAAGGGACGAACTGCAAAGGCGAGAAAAAAAAAAAAAGTTTCCCAAGAGGGATCCTCTTTTTATGCATAAAAGGATTACCACACTTTGTTCATTTTGTATGAAAAATGGGACTAGCTTTTTTTTTTCCGTTTTTATTTCCTTTTTTTTTGCCTTTTTTTTTTCTTCTTTTTTGCCTGAACAGGTCATACTTTTTTTTTACGTGCCCTATGGCGTGAGTGGGCAAGGCGGCAATTGGAGGGAAGCGAGTTGCGAGTCCCTATTCGCGAACAGTGAAGAGAGTATAAGAAGGAAACACCGATGGGGGAGGAGAAAGAAAAAGTCACCAGTGGGTACGTGCACAAATTGGTTATTGGGGAAAACTCCGAAGGGCGGGGGTGCTCCAAACTGGTAACCGACCTTTGGGCTAAAATGCGGAGGCGCTGGGGAAACAGTGATGATGCATTTTCCCATTGATGGGCATACTGTTCCTGAGCGACGATCCAACTTTAACATGTTTGAAGTGAACAGGTGAGGTGTGTTTTCTGTGCTGGGTTTACGCCCATTGGGTGTGGGGGATTGAGAAAAGGAGAGTGACCCCCCTTTGGGAACACCTCGTAAAGCGCCAAACAGTTTCATTCGCGTAAGTTGGGTGAACATTTTTTTTTTTCTTTTTTTTTTTTCTCCTCCTCCCAAATGTACGTGAAATTTCGCCACAAAAGTAGCGTTAGAGCTTCCCTTTCCGTTTCCCCTTTTTAAAAGTCATGCGGTTCGACGATGCATGTATTCATAAAGGTATGTCCACGCAGGTACCTTCGCGAATTGCAACCGTGGGGAGGGAGTGTCCCCGGCTTGAGTGAATGCGTCCAGCAGAGAGGTGACTAGATTGAGCCTTAGAGAGCAGCGAATGAAGTAGAGTACAGACGTGGGTGTGTCAGGCGCGCTAGGGGTGCGGACAATGCGGAGGATACGGAGGATGCCGAGCGGGGTGATCTACATCCGTGTCTACCGGAGAACCCTCTCATGAACGAACGCTACGAGCGAATCGACGCGCAGAGGGGAGCCTACTCAGGAAAGTTGCCCATCATACAATAACTTCATCCTTAATTCTGCATAAACGGGGTGCGCTGCGCGGATGTTTACCTCTGGGCAAGGCAACCAACGAGTTGATGAGGCAGTCAGGGGGGGGAAGAAACAGAAGGGGAGGCAGCAAAGGAAGGAGATGCAGGGGACGTACGGCCGGATACGCCCCCATTTGTCACTTCCTGGGGATGGTAAAACTCTCGGACAGGTTCGCCAAATGAATGTTGCGACTCTTCTGATTCATGTACTGGAAGAGGCAGTCGAGGAATCGCGCAATCGTTTCGTCTTTCTGGTGTTTTTTTATGGCAAGTAGTGGGTTCTTCAAATAGTCTCCCATAAAGGTTGAGACTTTCTCACTTTCTACGAGTGTCTTAAAATGCGAGTTGGTGCTGATGATTGCACTAATTTCGTCGCTGTTTAAAATGACGTTGCTGTACTTTTGGGCCACGTAATTAGTGGCCTCCTCTTTCTTCTCCTTCATATGTTCCTTTCTTTGTTTGGCCTCTTCGTATGGGCTTGGACCCGTCTGCTTCATGATCATCTTGCTGGGCTGATTACTCCCTTGGGGTGGCTGAAGTTTCAATTCATTATGGGGTCGTTCCTTCGCTTCATCCTGGCTTCTTCTCTTGTCCGTTTTTTTTATTTTCTCCAGTGGGGGGGGAAGGATGTCAAAGGTGGGGCCCTTCTTCCCGTCCATTTTTGCATAAGGGGGGTAGTCGATTCGAGAAATTCCAGCGATTCGAGACATTCCAGCGGTTCAGGCCATTCGAGCAATTCAGGTGATCCGCTTTGCGTTGTGGGAAGGCCGGAGGGATCGCGGCGGACTCCTCGTTTGGCGTGCACCCCGTGCAACCACTGTGCAGCTGCCCTTGTTAACAACGCACATGCAGGGCTGTTTAGCCCGACGCGAGCTATCGCGCTAATGGGTGAGGCCCTCCACCGACCGACGCCCCCCCAAAATGAGTTTTCTCTATGGCTCCTCTAATATGGTGGTTGACGCCGAAGTGGACAGCACCTGCCACTACGATGAGACACTCCCCTTCCGTGAGAAAATTGCGTTTCTTCTCGGTGAGCCCAAGTTGGGACTTCTTCATTAGGTGTTCCTACTCCAGTGGTTATACTGCCTCGAGTGGGGGAAGCCTCCACAGTGAAGGAGAAAAAAAAAAAAAAAAAAAAA
>NW_008481866.1:70676-112049 GCF_000524495.1 Plasmodium inui San Antonio 1
TTCTTACCAACTGCGTCCTTGCGGGAGAGGCGGATGGACAATGGACACATGTGCTGAGAAAGTAATGCAACTGTTGGGAGGAAAATTATCTGATGCACATAAATGCGCTTTTTTTTTCTTTTCTTTTATACGTACTCGCAGAAGGAGAAGATGTGAAAAGGCGCATTCTTTCCGTGGTGAGGGTCACTCCGCCTGGAAAGTTCACACCACAGGGGGGGGGAGATGGTTCATTTTTTCTTGGCGCAACAGAAACCCCTAAAGGGGGCGTTTTCCCCCCAGCGGTGAGAAGCGAAAAAATGATGGCAGAGAGAACGGGAGGTATGACTCAACAAGTGCATATTTTATTTATTTGATGTATTTATCTTTTTTTTTTATTTTTTTCTTAACTTCCCCATTCAGAGAAGAACTGCTGATTGGAAAGAGGTTGCGCCACTCTGCCTCATTTCTGGCGAAGGAACGCAGCTTCTCTTCAGGTGACAATGTTGACGAGGCGCCCACAAGATGAGGGGCACACAAGTGCACGTTGGCGCGTTTGAACCTATGGGCGGATGGATCCCCACGCTTGTGTGCCGCGTTTTACTCCCCTTTGGTAAATATATACACGGGCGTGGGCAGCTGTTCTTATCTTTCCCGCGTGCGGAGAAGTGGGGGGGTGGGTTTTTCTGCAACTGCCAGGGCTAGGGGTGGAACCGCTGCGTGGCTTCGCAGATGTGATTGAGAGCTTACGGGGTGCCCTGATGGAGGGGGGGGTGTATATCACCTGATGCTACGTCTCCGCTACGTCTCCCCTACTACTTTGCAACGTCTCTGCTACTCAACCGCCGCTTCCCATGGCGAGCAAAAGCAACTACAGCCTCTGGATCGGGAACATCCCGTTCGACGCCACCGAGAGGGAGCTAGAGGAAATTCTGTCCAAGGTGGGACAAGTAGTAAGCGTGCGCATCAAATACGACGTCGATAAAAACCTCAGTAAGGGCTTCGCCTTCTGCGAGTACAAAGATTTAGAGACCTGCATGCTGGCGCTCAAGTATCTCAATGGGTATGAGTTGAAGGGGCGGAAACTGCGCCTGTACTGGGCCAACGATGAATTTAGGGAGAACCTGGCAAGCGGCGCATTCTCCGAGTTTGCCAGTGATGCATTTTCCCGGTTTGGTGCCTTCTCCGGTGGCGGCCTGCTGTCCAGGGGCAGGGGAAACGAATACGGAGCAATTCGCATAGGAGCGGGGTTGCCACCCCCGCTCAAGGGAAGCACTAAATTGGATGCATCCATGGGGTCAAACGGTCTCTACAGCAGGAAGGGGAAAGGACAGCTAACCTACACAACAAACACAGAAAGGAACGTAGAGGAGGAATCTTATCCGCTTAAGCATACAGATATAGAGATAAACACCCCAAACCAAAGCAACATGAAAAAGGTCTTAATATCGAATATAATCCATACGTTGACAACATCTCAGATTATGTGCATCTTGAGTTTCTTTAAGAAATACACCACGGAGAACACAGGGATGATGCAGTTTTATTTCCAACGGCACAGGAACGTGGCGTACGCACTGCTACATTGTCTGTTCCTCATGAATGTGATTAGCGAGTATACCATCGCAAAGAGCGACTTGCAGATAGTGATCAGTGACGAGGCGCTGATGAATAAGGCGGAGCGAATGACACAAATGAGACGAAGCGGGAAATTAAAGAAAGGCCTCTCACAGGTAGCTGATGTTGAGGGGGGAGCGACCAAACGTACAGACGAGGAGGAGCAGCAGTACAACCCTTACCAGCGTGATAATCCGCGGAGCATCTCGCATGGGAGAAGTGACAGAAGGGGAGGAAGACTCCTTGGAGAGAATGTCACTTATGATCTCAGTGAAGATAATCCCTTGGGGGGAAGTACCTATGGTGGTCCTCAATCCCATGTACTTAACTTAACTAGTCCACCTTCTGTGGGAGGATCCACAGGGGTGGGAAAGACAAAACGCGGAGGTACCACTACCACAGGGTTGTATGCCATAACGAAGAAGGAGGTCTCCAATTTGGGTAACGCAAAAGGAGGCATATCGAATGGAGAAGAAACAGAGGAGTGTACAGGGAGGGATGTCAAATACGAAGGGTGTCCAGATCAGTATAGTAGTAGGGTTAACCCCCTTTACCCAGAGGGGAACAGTCACACTAGCACTAATTCAAAGCAGAGGAGGAGGATGAAGAAGGAGTTTTACAGGAGTGCCATCGTAAGTGGTTCTTCCTTAACATATCAAAGCAACATTGAGCAGCTTCAAGATGGCAGGTACAACGAGATGGACGTTGGAATCGATGGAGGGGTGAACCAACTGAATAGTAAGGGTGCATCTGATTTTAAGTTGAATTACTTATCTGATTATGCCACTGTCGAAAGCTCCATGGGGATAAATGCTACGATTCGTATTGGAGGAGGGGAAGTAAACACCTCTGTAGGCCATACCGATCGGAGGTACCATGTTCCCCGTGGGGGGGGCAGCGATGTAGGTAATGATGAGGGGAGCATATCATCCGGATTGAAGCAATGTAAGGGGGAGAGGATCGTGCACCCCTTTGATAAGGCCCCCACGGAGAGGAGTGACTTAGACATGCGCAGTGACCTTCAGGACATGGTGAGTAACACAAAACGGGTAGCAGGCCTGGAAGACCATCCCCTGTATGGAAGAAACGTGAATGAGATGAATGGCTCAGGGGAGGCATACTCTGTGAATTATGTCGAGGCGGATGGAAGGAGCGGAAATGAGCAGGTGGGAAAGAGGAGGAACAACGCCAATGTGAAGCACGTTGTGGGGGTAGGGAGCGAAAGCGGTAGTGGCGCTGGTAGTGGTACTGGAAGTGCCCTGGGTAGCGGTCTCGGCGGGGGCTTCAGCGGCGATGACTATGCCCCCTTTCGCGGATCCCCCCCGGAAAACGTCCCTGCGGTGGAGAACAGCTTCAGTTTCAGTGACAGGGATAGGGATAGCGGAAATAGTAGCGGGCACGTTTTTCCAGAGAAAAGAAGAAACCGAAGGCGGCAAGGTCTCTATGGTAGTAGTAGTGGTAGCTACATGGGCAGAGGTGCGGAGGGGGCACTCGCAAGAGGGGATGTCGCCGCAGTGGCGTCGACGCAGGGCCCTCCCAACGAGGGTGTGCTTTCACACCCCACCTACGCAAACGTGGAGGTGGCGGACGACGAACTGGTAAACGAGGTGGTGAAGAACAAAGACATCCTTAACAACATTTTAAAGTCACGCGTGGAGGACATGACAAGTTGGAGCAATGAGCAGCGTGTGCAGGTCTTGTCCATCCAGAAGGCGCTGCAGCTGAAGGGGTACGGGCTGCAGTGAAATAGGGAGCGATCGCTTAGAAGCGGTTATAAGAGATGGCGTGCCGGCGAAAATGGCCGTTGCACCGCCTTACTGCGTCACCGTGTGAGTGTATGCCCTTGCCCAATTCGCCAGGGGCCCTCCCCGGCATGCGTTTCCCCACTTTGTGATGGCTTCAATTTTTTTTTTACCTCGTCCATCATGTCCATCACGTTGATCGCTTCTACGTCTTTTCTTCTTTTTCCATCTTTTCTTTTCCCCTTTTTTCCTTTTTTTTTTGTAACCTTGTGAGTTTCCCCCCAAAACTGGGACCCCCGCGAGGGCCAATTTGACGCACACAAACGGTGCGAACTTAAGGAAGGCCATTCCCGACTCGTTCGCAGGGGCCCGCCTTCGTTCCGGTAGCGCGGGGAAGGTGTATAGACGGTCAGCACAGGTGTGCCACAAGGGTGAAGTGCAGAGTGCACAGTGCAGGTGTGCCTCTGGGGAGAAGGGGTCACTCCGGTGATTTTGGAAGCAGCTGCTGGCTGCGGTCATTTTGGGGGAAGCTGTCAACCCAATTTTGTGGGAAAAAAAAAAAAATATATTGCCGACAGACATGTCGATGTGGGAGAGGTCACAAATAGGAAGGGAAGCCCCCCATGGGGTATAGTAGTGCGTTCTGAAAACTCCTTCCACTGGCGTAACTTCCAGACAAAAGAAGAGGAAGCGAAGGCAAGGAGAAGTCCCACCTGATCCCATGCGAAGAAGACAGGAGTATGGGGGAGGGAAAGGACTACTATCTCCAGGTGCCCCACACATATAGCGATCTTTCCAAATGAACGAGCGGCACCTCATTAACAACATCCTCATAAAGTACTTCGTCGCGAAGAGGTACTCAAAATGTATGTACAAGAGAAGAGACGATCCAGATGGAGGGTTACTACGTCTCTACAAATGGGCCAAATGGTACAAAGAACTCAAGACAGTAGATAGTTACGGTCAGTCAAATGAGAGATTATATGTTACCTACACGAGCGACAAAGAGGTGAAGCTGTCTCATGTGAAGCAGAGGATTATTAAGCAGAAGGTCGTAAAGAACATCCGAATGGTTTTTTATGGCTGTCTTGTCCTGTTGGTGGTACTATCATGCATTGCATGTCTGCTTCTATACAATAATCACAACCACGTCGAGTGTGTGCTTCGATATGGAGACTGTCCGGTCATTCTACACAAAGAGATTCACAGCTTCTTTGTGAATGTGAAGATGCATGAATTGAGTAAGGAACGCATACTGGAGGTGTACCATGCGATGAAGCAAGTGCAGAGGAAGGGGTCCAATAAATCGGAAGGGAAGAGTAATGGCCCCCTCGGACAAACTGACCGGATGAGCTTGGATAGGAGAAAAAAGTATTCCCTTCTAGAGACAGAGAAAGTGAAGTGCAAGGAATGCCAAATTGTTTTCCGCCTCGAGGGGAAAGAAGAAACGCTTGAGGACATCTTCCACTTCGAGGAGGTCAATAAGTGTGAGAAGACGATTGGGAGGGAGCATTGCATTCATGTGAAGGACGGTGTCATATCAAACCAGCGCGTTCACCTGTACAAACGGTACAGCGGGCCGATAAAGAACATGGACACGCTTGAGAAGGGGGCGGCGCGGGAGAAGGTCGTCCTGGACGGTGAGTGAGTTCCGTGGCGTTAAGCGAGTGAAGGGAGCAAACCGAGTAGAGCGAGTAAACCGAGTGGACTGCCTAAAGGGAGTTAACCGCCTGAACCGCCTGAACCGCCTAAACCGTTTCGACTGCCTCCTCTGCTTCCTCTCCCCCCATCGCAGACAAAGTGAAGTTTCTGCATCCCCTCCTGAAGGACTACGTCCTGAATTTGGACTACTTCACACTGCGCAGCGAGACAGGGCAAAGTAAGACAGTGATAGATGTACTGCCCAGGGGGTGCCACGACACATTTACCTCCAAAGCGATGCCATGCCGCGCTGCTCCACTCCCCATTCCGCTTCTCCCCCCTGGTAGAGATCCCCGTGAATGAACAACCAATCAAGGAGAAGAAGCGGCACATCTGTCACCCGGAAGACATAAAGACGTTTGGGTAAAAATAGTACGAATGGGTGGTTGCCAGTTGGGGCGCGTCCACGTGAGGGCGTGTCCACGTCGCTTCGCCCTCGTCACCGCTTTGCCGCTTTCCCGCCTTATCGCAGGAGGAGCCCCTTCTACTGGCTGTGCCCTCAATTTTACGAGCACGAGAGAGGGTCCCGTGTCCACAGCATTGCCGCATCGATCATGCAGATGGTGAACATCGAGGGGGCGGGAGAAGCGGATGCAAACAAACACATCGTTGAGATGTCCAAATCGAGCCCAACGGTACGTCGATACGACCACTTTGGGTTCATTGCAGACAAGCTTGAACTCCCCCTTAAGGTGGACATTTTTAGCCGCTTCCAACCCCAGGACGGAGAAACGGAGAAAGTGGATATGCTGGAGAGGATCTATAAGGCCTTTTTCTGCAGGGGTCGGGGGGGGTCCTCCGATCAGCAGCAGCAGAAGCGGCATGAGAAGGAGGAGCAGTGGCGTGAGACAGACCGGCACCACCACGATACCGGGAAGCATCATGCCTATTCCCACTCTGCCCCTTCACATGAGGATGACATGTCCAAATTGGCGTTCTTCTTTCTCGGCCATGACAGCGGGAGGAAGGAAGGAACAGAGACGCTACAGGGAGAGGTCGCAAAAGAGACGTATAACGATCACGGGAAGGGAAAAAAGTTGGTTCACATAGACAGTACCTCCCTGAATGATGAGGAGAGATATTCCTCGATGGAAGATCTATGTCGAGAAGACAACTACGAAGAAGGGCACGACACGATTGATAAGAAGGAAAAGTCAGCTGAAGAAGGAGAGGGACACACACATAGTAGAAGGGTCCTCATCAAAGAAATGGCGACGGTTAGGAAAGACAAACAAAAGGAGCGAGACTCAGAAGGATTGGATAAGGAGCTAGTGATTATATCTCCTTCTGTATTTTTTGGCATGATGGAAGGGGTGTTAAGTATTGTGATTTTTTTTTTGCTCCTTCTCCTTGGGATGATCTGCGTGATGTTGATTCTTTACATTTGTGTGACCATCGGATATGATGTGTCTGTACTTTTGAGAGATCAGGACGAGATTGAGGAGATACCCAGATATTTGAAGCGCCTTTCGAGGGACCTCACTGGGGGTGGTGGTGACGTCTCGGTTGGAGGTATCGATGGAGGTTTCTTTAGAATCCATCGCCAGGCGAGCGGCCCATTTTAGCGATTCGGCGGGGGGTATGTTACATCAAAAGGGGTAAGTCAAACGGGACAGCGAGGGGAGGAAGTGCACCCAGGTGGAGAAGTATACCTAAGCGAAGCCATCGCATTATTGCCCTAACATAGTCAGGTAAAACCGGGGGCAGATGAAAAAGCCTTCTCACTGCGCCCTTTCCATTGATTGCCTTCGGCCTGCATTTTTCACAAAACGGCGTTAAAGCGAACGCGCCTTCTTCAATGTGTTTCCTTCTCGTCCGGTAGGGGTTTGTCCTGCGTGGGGGGCAATACGATGGAATGAGCATGGAAGAGCAGAGGGCGCAAATTTGGAGAGGGGGTGTGCACGCCTCATCAGTGGTTCCCCTCATCACCGCTTCCCCTGTTAACCTTTTCGTAGTTCTTGTGCTGGACGTCTTTCCAATTTGTGGAGAGGACCGTCCCCCGGGAGGTTTGCTGAGCAGAGAAGAGAAGAAAGAAAAAAAAAGAAAAAGTAAAAACAGAAATAGAAATAAGAATAAAAATAAAGTGGCAGAATTATCGGACAGAGTGTAAGTCAGCAGTGGCGCAGAAACGAAAGACACGTACGAATGACTTGATCATGGCTCTCTTCGTATCGTCGTCGCCTTCGTTATATATTTTCCTGAAGAAGGTATCGATGCTTCCCTCCTCCTCGTCTTCCTTTATGGACTTTGTGGGGGGAGGAAATGAGAGGTGAGGAAGGAAGTGGTAAAGGAAGAGGCAACAGAGGCGGAGAAGCAAAGGAGAGAAGGCACCCTCAAACGAGTGTCACTTGATATGCCCGTTTCGCTAATCCGGAGCGTCACTGGACGAGGGGGAGGCATTCCACAGGGTCAACCTCCCCCCATACTCCACCCTACGCGAAGAACTTCACAGACGCGATGTATCCGCTTCGTTCTATTTAGTTCAGGCGGACTGTCCACTTTTTTTTTTTTTTTTTTCCTTTTGCTGCCAACCTTTGTTATCTTGTCCCATTCGTGGGTGCTCTTTCCACTGAAAGGGTTCAGAAGGTCTTCCTTTCTTTTTGCTACTCCGTTCGCTTTTTCCTTTTCGTTCTCCTCGAGTTTTTCCAGTTGAGGCCATTCAACGTCTTCAGGGGGTGGAAAAAGGAAAAAAAAAAAAAGGGAAATACCACATTGGTAGGAAGGACTCACTTTTTGAGGGTGTTCACTACGCGGGGTTACCTCCTCGAATGTTCTTGCTTACCTGGTTGGAGCTTCTGGAGTGTCACTTCGACTTTCATCTTAGGGAGGGAGAAATGTGGCGTGTCGGTGTGTGAGGCACACATTGAGTGGATGTCATGAGGACGTTCTTCGCTGCGGCGAGAGGCGGACATGTCGACTTACTGGAGTTACAGAGACGCTGGTCCGGCTGGGGATTATTTTTGAGAAGAGTCGTTTTTCGAGGAGGTACATCTCGTCCGCTGTGCGCGGTGGGGTGGAAGGAGGAAGTAATGGGAGGGAAGCAGCGATGGAACGACGTGACTCGTGGCAATGCGCCTAAGGAGCGTGCCGCCCCACCACCGGCTGAGCCCCCAAACACTGCTCACACACGCAACGACGTACCGTCCATTTTAATAATAATTGAGAGACGGCCGTCTTCAACATAGTGGAGGCAGTCGCTTTCACGGAGGCCCTTCTTGTATAGCGTTAAGAAAACGCGATCGGCTGTCTGCGACCAGTCGTGCCTGCAGGGGGGGGAGGTAGGGAAAAGAAGACAAACGAGACGGTAGTGTGACACGGTGAGGAGGAATAACTCGCAAGGAAGGAGTGCCTTGAAGTGGGACTCCCCTGCAGAGGTGCCACACCGAAGGGGGAACACAATTCAGTGCACTACTCCGGAAGAGGTACCTAATGAGCTTCTCACTCAGCAACACCTTCGTCTGCTTCAGTTTCTCGAACTGCTCGTATTGGATGCTCCCGTGGGGGTCCGTGTCCGGGAGGGACGTGTCATCTGTGATGCAAATGAGAGGATGTGTGCGGGGGGGTAGCTGAGGCGAAGAAGATCCCTCTCGAGGTGAAGGTGCAAGTGGGTTCGGCGCTATTCTACTACCCGATAGGTAGGACGCGGTGCCCCCCTTTGATAAGACAAAGAGGAGCTTTTAACCCATTTCTCCTGGTGACGATGGTGTCAACGTGGTGATGAGACGGTTTTGTTTTTTCTCTCCTTGATGAAACGGATGGATAAAGGGAAGGGGGTGATGATTCTATTTGGGGGTGAAAAGGAGGAAAGCTCTGCCGTGTCGGCAAAAAGAAGGAAAAAAAAAATACATACATAGGTGCGTACATACGTTTACATTTTTTCTATGTTTATCCTCTTCATAGGAGGGGTACCACGGCGCGACGAAGGCTGCTCTCCTGCGGGGGGTTAGCAAAGCCACTGTTCCAAAAGGGGCGAGAAAAAGAAAAAAAAAAAAAAAAAAAAAGAGAAACATGGAGAGAACAAGCGAAAACCAGCGGAGAAGGTACCCATGTCCGATGAAATATACGAAGGGGTCGACACAGCATCGCAGGGATGTTCCCACTTCCAAATGCACATGAGTATGCCCGTGCGAATGCATATCTATACAACATCGCCTAGTCTCCCGCGCATGGGCTTAGGCTTACCACACGTTTGTGGAAGACGAATTTTGCGTGGCCTTACCGTCAAGAGGGGGAAAAGAGCAGTGCCTAGCTGGACGCGCATCTTCCAAGTGGCTCTGAAGGACAGAAACGGTAACAATCTAAAATGTTAGGAGGCTTTGGGGGGAGCGATGTGCAAAAGTAGAAGTAGAAGGAAGAGCAACGAAAAAAGTAGAGGACAGGGTGGATGCCAAACGGAGTGGCAAAGTGGGCTACCAAACGGGGGGTACCAACACGACCCTTTCGAAGCGTTCATGTGGACACAAGTCCTCACGGCGCAACAGTTTGCAGACGGATTCGTTGCGGATTCGCTGTGCTCCCTCTTCCCCCACACAAAAGACATACGTGAAGATGAGGAAGCTCCGCTGCGAGGGGATCTTCACTCACAGAGAATACGATGTGGTGACGGAGCACCCCCCATACTACGTCATTTACAAGAAAAGCAGTGGAGGAGTGTACGAAGCGAGTGACCACTTCAATGGGGTCACTGCACTTATTAAAGGGAGGAAAGGAGATTATGGGCAGCGCAAGGCGAAGGTGATGAGCGACTTCCTACACAAGGTGTATCGCCACGGGGAGGGTCACCACGGGAAGGGTCACCACGGAGAGTGTCCCCCCAGGGGAGCAAGAACAGCAACGCACCCTGCGAAAACTACCACCAAGGAGAGACACATCTCCCAGTTAATGAAGAACACCAATCCACTATACATCAGAAGCGACTCCCTTGAGGATATTTATCGGGGGTGCTACTTCCCCCCCCGTGACTCCCCTAAGGGAGCGGGACCGCTGAAGCTAGACAAGCGCTGCCTGTCGCACAATTATGTCTTACTTGACTGGGATGATGAAAGCAGACTGGAGGGACCCTCCCACGAAGGGGAAGCGACTGAGTGCAGAATCGGAAGCGGCGATGATGGAAGCAGGGAGGAAGATCCATCACGGGACGAAAAAGATATTTGGGGATTTATGCATATATCTGGAGTGGACTTATTAGAGACCCATTTTGAGGAGCACCTGAGAGAGCTGTACCATGAAAGGCTCAGAAAGAAAGACAAGGGAGTGGCTGTTTTATTGTCCTTCCTTCTTCATCAAAGGGTGGTACGTAATCTGCGTGTTAAAAGTATGACTGAGATGCATATAGCGAAGAAGGGGATGTCCTCAGGGCAGAGTCCTAAGAACAAAGATCAGTTGAAAAAGGGAAGGGGACTCACCAAAGAAGTCCTTACCCTCTCCTTCGATATGCATGCAAGGAACAATCACTGTGTGGATCATTTGTCATTCCTTATGGATAAGTTCCACTGTGAGGATGTTACAAATGGAACCTTTTTTACAAACTCCTTCTTGAGTAAGCAGATGTATGCTCATTCGAGGAGACTGAAGGAGGAAGTGCGTTACGAGAATGTTACTTTGGTGGAGGGACTGAAAAGGGGAGTGTTTCTCCTGTCATACTTGTTTTCTCAAATGGGGAGGGCCAACCGGCTAGTGAGTAGCGACACCTCATACGGAGGAGCGAGACGAAGTTACACCATCGGGGTGGAAGACAGGGTTGTCTATATGCCTACCCTCTTTCGGGACCACCTCTACTTCCCGAGTGATTATGTCATATATTGGGAGGACTCCAATCATCTGGCACGCCAGAGGACCGTCGATAACGTCACCGTGGAGAAGAAGTTCAAGGGGGAGGGCATGAAGCGGGGATGCAGAGTAACCGTGCGGGTGGCCTGCGATGGGGCTGCCTGTGGTGAGGCTACTTGCCGGGCCCCCCCCCTGCGTGACTGCAGCGCCATCGTGCTGGACCTGCACCCGAACGGCGTTGTCCTAGACAAGGAGAGACTGTCAAGCCCCCACCTGACTGCATCCTTTGCAGACATAGAGAGTTACAAGGGGGGGTCCCCCCACACTGTGACGAAGTATCGAGTGTGGCTATCAGACGGAAGACCCTCATCTGGCGGGTTGACACAGGGTGGGGGCGAATACGAGAGGAAGGATTCTATCGGAGATCTCCCAGGTGTGGTACCTCTCACCGTCGCGGGGGAAGATACAACAGGGCAAGATACAGCAGGGGAAGATACCACGAGGGGATCGTCCCACCAACCGTGCTCCGCCTTCTCCTTCGATCTACTGATTGGCAGCAGGTATGTCGCCCCCTGTGAAGGAGGAAAACAATTCAAGAGAGGCACCGCAAAAGGGGAAGTTCATATGTCGGGGGGAGAAGAGGCTGCCCCCACATATCAGGATAACCTCTGCACAGATTACGACGCCGTGGTGTTATCCAACGCGAAGGTGTTCCTAAAGTGTGGAGGAGATGCGAAGAAGGAGAGTCCCACTACACATCACCATGCACGGAATGCCACTCTGTACGCAGATGTCACACATGTTTATATTAACGGGGGGGAGGACATGCTAAGCGTCCACACGAGGGATTTCTTTCTTTTCCTGAGTGAGGTGTCCTTCGTGCAGGTGTTATCCCCCCGCTGGGTGGATGATACGCAGGGGAGGAATAAGCGACGGGGCAATCCACAATGGGGCAATGCACAACGGGGCAATGTACAACGGGGCGGAGACGGACAAAGTGGAGAAGGAGGCAGAAGAGAGGACCCCCCCGAGTCACTCCCCACGTACTCCGAATCCGCACACTGCCTATCTGGCTACTCCCTCGCGAGGACAATAAACTCGGAGAATATTATAAACAGAAGAATCATTTACAATGAGGTACTCGCGGGGGGCCCCTCCTGGCAGCACGTGGCCGCCGCCAATGATGTAGAGATGTTGAGATGGCCCCCCCTCAGGGACATCCTCACTGGGGGGACGGATTACTACGTCGACGTGGTATACGTTCACTCAGTGCCGCGCGGGGCCGACAGTTATCTGCACGTACTGTACGTGTCGGTGCTCACGTCCGCTCTAGTGGTCCTCTGCACGTTTGTCCTCGCGCGGAGGTTCAGCCAGTAGAGAGGTGCGCCGTAGCAGCGTAGCGGCGGAGTGTCGTAGCGATGAAGCAGCGGAGCCATTTGGCCCGTATGCTGCTTACTCCCCAGCAGGGGAAATGCGAAAGAAGAAGAAGAAGAAAAAAAGGATCATTAGTGCAGGAAAGAGGGAACCTAAATGGATTATCAGCGCGTCGAAAGGGGCACTCAAGTGTCACCGCGCAGCTGATTGAAGATAGGAACAACTCTACTCTCTTCTTCCCCCAAACCATGTACTGACCTGCGAAAGGGAAATGAATCGCCTAACACAGCGGACAGGAACGAAGGGATGGTTCGCTCCACTGCGGATGAGCAATGCAACATGGACTTTTGGTGAGCTGACCCCCCTTAGAAGGAGCGGCAGCAGACACATCCACGTGTTGTTTACCAATCGCAGGAAGGAATATGGCAGCTTATTAAGCATTAAAAAATATGGCGAAGGGAGGGACAGTTCCAAAATGGTTCTCCTC
The DNA here is from genome assembly GCF_000524495.1 of Plasmodium inui San Antonio 1. NCBI lineage: Eukaryota > Apicomplexa > Aconoidasida > Haemosporida > Plasmodiidae > Plasmodium > Plasmodium inui. The sequence continues at coordinate 83,343 of NW_008481866.1, forward strand.
GATGTGGAAAAATGTGAAGAGAAGAAAATGAAGAAGAAGATTCACCGATACCTCATCGGAGGAGTGTTTCTGTCATCGATGTGTATCTGCTTAATTGAGTTCGATGTGATTAGAAGTCTGTATGGCTATGTGCTTTCCTGTGGACTGCCGGCATTTTATATCTTCCAGCTCTACTCATACAACTCAGTTATATTGAGGGCAGTCCTGGATGTCAAGAACAGACACTTGTTATTGTACCCGTTTACAGTGATTGCGAGACGGGGGATGAAAAAACAAATCATTTTGTCTCTCCACGAAATTGGACTGATTCGAACGCATGGGAATTTTATCAAAATGTATTTTAAGGGGAAGAGTTTACTCTCCTTTTTTTTTCAACACAACATGCTTTCTCCGCTGTGCATGCCGAGGTACACGTGTTCCCAGACCAGTGAACCCGCGAAGGGGGATGTCGACGTGCTGTACCACTACGACTACAACAATGTGAATGTTTCCGCGTTTGGTCAAGGGGATGTAGGGGGGCGCGGCGGAGTGGGTGGGGTTGCCCCTGTTGGGACTGCCTCCATGGGTGGTGCTTCCCCTGGGGCCCTTCCCCGGGTGCGGAAGAATGCGGAGGGCTACCCCCTGGACGTGAGGGAGGAGGCCAAGCTGCTTTCGCTGCTCCGCCCGGGGGGGTCGAACGTTGGGGAGTGCTCCCCTCGTCACGATTAGCGGCGAGTGTTGCGGTAGCCCCGGATGGATACCCTCCACGTGTGTACCTCTTAATATGTTTTCTTCGAGACATAGTAACTGGTCCGCTACTTACCCGCTTAACTGCTTAGTAGCCGGATGGCCCCGTTTGATCATCTTAATCTGACTGGAGATGTTGAGCTTGGGGGTGGAGCCGTCCCTGAGTTTGGAGATGTTGACGTAGTAGAGGTTAAAGTCGAGGCGAGCGGCGAGGAGGCGGTGGGAATTGAGTTTGTCCCGTTTGGAGATGCGGGAGTGCGAGGAGACCGACTTGCTGTCACTCAGGAGGAGGCAGATAAACTTATAGATATAATTTCGATAGTACTTTAGAAGGATCTTAAGATCGCGAATGGTTTTCTCTCCAATTATCTTGGTGTTAATAAAATTGTTCACATAGTCGATGTCGCTGTCTATAGTGTTTCTCTGGTCCTTCTTGGCCTCTGTGAGTTGTTTTATCTCCGAGTATCCTTCACAGACGGAGGAGATCAACGCGCTGGTCAGATTGATAAAGCGGGTTATGATGTCCAGGATTCGGTACATACAGAGGTGCGTTTCTCTGTCTACGTTATGGGTTGTATTATTCGTAGAACCTGTCTGTGGAACTGCATCTGAGGTGTGATACGTCGCTTCGACATTTTTGCTGGATGGGTGGAGACCTCCTCGAGGGAATGAAACCAACTTGGAAGATGGTTCCCCCAAATGGGAAGAAGGGGCATAGACAAAATCAACGGCACCTCCAGGAGGTGGGGATCCAAACGAGTTGTCCAAGTAGCCATCCGACGTGGAGTCTACCTCTGAAGGGACGGATGAAGAGGAAGAAGAAGGGGAAGGAGAAGACACAGACAATGGAGCGGCAGCAGGACCTACCCCTCCTCCTCCTGCTGCGGCTGCTCCGGTTGCCTCTGCTGCTCCTCCCCCATCGACGGAATTTCCAAGGAACAAGTCAAACTGAATCTGACTTATGTACTGGTAGTGCTCATGTATCAGTCGATCCAAATCATTGCAATTGAAGATGACCTTTTTGAACTCTCTCCAGTTCATATCGATGACGTCGTAGTAGAAGTAGGAGAGTAGATTCTGGATGAAGTGAAACATCTCATTCCGCATGATATTGCAGTAAATGAAGACGTGGTTGTAGCAGACGACATTCATTATCTTAAATAAATGCGTGAATAAGTACCAGATGTTTGCCAGCTCGTAATGTATCTTCTTCAGTTTTATCAATAGAACGTTAATCGTCTTGTATATGGTCTTTACTCTCTGCGTGAAGATGATGTCGAGGGGTTTGTCTACGATGAAGTCAAAGACGAGGACGTCCCAGCCGATGTCTCCTCGCTTGACCTGGAATCGGTCCAGGATCAACTTGTTTATGATACTCTGGTTGGAGGTAAATATAGAGGAAGACTTAATACAGAGGTCTAGCTTGCTATTTAGGTAATGTCGCTTGAGCTCCTCCGCATCCATATATAGATCCGTCTTCATATTATCGAAAATGGTCTCGAAGAGATCTCCGTCCACCAGCAGGAGGAAGTGCCGGAATGCACGGAAGTGCTCGTACAGCCCGTACTTATTTACCAGCATCGAGATCAGCCGCTTGTTCTTTCGCACGCACAGTCTCTTCACGTAGCGGTCGATGTTTTCCACGTAGAGGTTCACGTCGGTGACGGAGAAGACGTCCACCTCGCCTGGCCGAGGGGATTTATGCAGCGGCGTGGGTAGCGACTGGCTATCCGACTTGCTCCTTCCCGACTGCGGGCAGGGCTTTGGCTCGGCGGCGGCCTGTTCGAAGTGGCTGCCCTCCCCGCCAAAGCTATTCAGGAGGTGCACACTCTTCCCAGTCAGGAGAATCCGCTTCGCTGTGCTGACACTCAGAAAGAGAGGAATGTTATTGCTGTTGAGGTAAAACTTGTAACACCACATCTTCTCCGATGGGACATTCCTATTCGTCGAGATGAATGTCTCATTATACTTATCCTTGAGCGTCCCGTTGTCTACCCACTGCTTTAGGATAGCATTTACTGGCTTTAGACACCTCTGCAGTATCGTTCGGTATATTTTCTGTTCCTCATAATCGTACGTTTGAGATTTTGAATACACGAAGGACAGGAAGTTGCAGCCAGTGCTTCTGCGAGACTCATCCACGACGTTCATCAGGACACGCATTATCTTGTACGATTCTTGCAGACGCAGATGGAGTTTCTTAACTCCGATGTATACTGTGTTTTTGTGTATGTGTTCGTTTATGTCACTTTCTAGATAGGAGAGTAGTTTGTAGTATTCATTAATATACTCACGGACTATCTGATGCAGTGCGTCGATGACTAGACTGCCTCTCCTACGGGATTGGCTAGAGTGACGGCGTTCCCCGGGGTGGTGGTGGTTGCTGCTCTCCGCATCGGATAAATCCCCCCAATCGTCTTCATCACTGTGAGGATCCTCCCCTGTTGCACCTCCCTCTGAAGCGGAGACTCCAACGATTTTCTTTATTCTTCGAAAGTGCAAACCGAGACTACTGATGTTGTTTATCAGGTGATGCATGCCGATGCTGACTTTCCGGTTCCACACATAGAAGCAGCGATCCGTCTTGTCATATTTTATATACTGACCACTCATCCCTTGTAGGGGATATATGAGATCTTTCATGAGTAAGCTCTCCTCCACGTCGAGATTGTTGAATTTGTTGTTCAGAATGATCGTTGCGTAGAGGCTCTTGTTGATGAAGTTTTTATCGCAGAGGGGGTCACTACGGGGGTCCAGACGAGGATCACTACGGGGGGAGGGGCCCTGGATGGACAGTCTAACCTCCCGTCCATCCTGCGTACGCTGATTGTATGGTCGTCCCTCTGGGGGGGGCTGGAAGTACCTCTTCCCATCCTGCGTGGGTTGGAGGTGGGGCCTCCCCCAGCCGGTGTCCACCAATTTGGATCGTTGTTCTTCCGTGTAGGGGTGTCCCTTGTGAGGGTCCTCCTTGTAAGGGTCCTCCTTGTAGCGGTCCTCCTTTCTCTGATTTACGTCCCCGTTTGTAGCCCCCCTGTTGTGGGCATACCTATGACTGTCTCCCTCCGCAGAAGAGGCATTTCCGTGTGTCCCAGGTCCTACAGCCCCCTGAGAGGGGTTCACATTGCGCGCGGCATTTGCTACTGCGGAGGTTTCTGCACTTGGAGGGAAAGCAACAAAAGAAGAGGAAGCAGCCGATGGAGACGAACCAACAGATGGAGAGAACCCCTGAACACCATTCTGATCATCAAAACTATGTAGCTTCAACAAGATATACAAAACGTATCTGTAGTTTGTTCCACTATTTTCTAATTTGCTTAACATCAACCTTATTCTATTCAGAGTGATATTACTATGTTTTAGACAGAGATACTCTACCTCCTGTTTGATGTTAACATTCTCATTGTACTGGAGGACGTTGAAGTTTAGGAGTGAAGACAGAATTTTGTTCAGTTTGTAAATAAGATGTTTCACAAGAGCCTTCTTTAACTCCTCATTTGTATTCTGATGAGTGGTGGTTTCTCCGAACCTGTGGACATCTTCGTAGGCAATTTTTTTCGCGATGAAGAAGAGGTACTTGGCGAAGTGGGTTATGCTTTTGAATGGTTCTTCCTTTTTTTTGCTGGGCGGCTCCAAGGGGGGGCGCTTCATATCGGTACGGTTCATATGGGCGCGGCTGAGATCGGCACGGTTCAGATCGGCGCGGTTCAGATCGGCGCGGCTTGGGTCAGCTCGGATAGGGTCTCCTCCCCTGGGAAGATCCAATTTCGCGTAGCTGTCCGCCTCCCCATTGAGGTGGACCCTTCCGGAGAGCGTCTCCCTGTACACGTGGGTGTTGGTGCTGTCTAGGCCGCCTTTCACGTCCACGTGGAGGGGGTTGCCATGGTTAGGGTGGATGGCGTGACCGGAATTAGCGGCATTAGCGACATTGGCGACATTAGAGGCGTGACTGGCGTGAGTGGCGTGACCGGCGTGACCGGCGTGATTGGCGTAGCTGGCAAGGCTCGGGTGGGCCGCGTGACCGGCGTAGCTTGGCGCGTTGCCACCGCTGCCACCGCCGCCACTCGGGCTCAGGCTCATTTTTGCGAACCGGGTTTAGCTTACTCCGATGGGGAAAAAATGGGGGGACAACGTGTGGCGTGTGGTTGGCTCACTTGTCCCACTCGGCACTCCCCATTGGACCATCACTTGGGTTGAGTTTTGTCCTCAAATTGGGGCTTCCCTTTAATCTTTTTCTTTTTTTTTTCTTTTCTTTGTTCTCTCCCTTCTTTTTTCTTTTGCGCTTTTCTTTTCCCCCTGGTTTGGTTTGTCCGATTGGGGGTTCCCCCTCCGCAAACTGCCCTCTTCTCCTCCCTGGCAAGGCTGTTCTGCCGCCCTCCTGCTGTTCCCCTGTGAGTGCTATTTCCAGCTTCGCCCCCTCGTGGCGTCTCCCCGCGCAGCACAACAGTGCACAAGTATGTTCACGTACCTACGTGTACACACTGCGTGGTCTGGCTTGTGCATGTAAACTAGCCTGGCAGCGGGGAAGGGATTGTTTCCCCTCCGCCTCGGTTGCGAAAATGGAAAAAGGAGACTACGAAAAAGGTGTAAAGAGCTTTGCGTAGCCTTCTAACCCAGTTGCGATTTTTTTTTTTTTTTTTTTTTTTAATTTTTAATTTTTAATTTATTTTCCCCGTCTACCCCTTTGCTTGCGCGCCACGCTTGGAGATTCCCCCGATGTTTTTTTTTTTTTTTTTATTTTATTTCTTTTCCCATTTTGTGCGCGTTCTGTTGAGGAGACCATCCTCTTGGGTTGTTATTCACCGCATCGAGTGTGTCAGTTGCGCAGCGCACACTGTGCTTATGGAGATGATTATTTTCCCTTTTAGCCGCCCATGAGGAGTTTCCACCTCTTTGGAGGAGATACACACATGTGGCGTGGCGCATTGGAAGGAGCCTCCTGTCGTGGCATGAAAAGAAGGGAACCTCCCCGTTACGCGTTCTTTTCCCCGAGGCACAGGGTTAAATGTGAAAGAAGCGACTGTCTGTTTAGTCGACTAAGCCGTTACAATAGGAAGCGTGGGGGGGGATGAAGTTTGCTTCAGACCGGGTGATTCAGCAAAGTGAAACGGACTACCTTTTTCCCGTTTGGCGGTTCCCCATTTGGGTGGTGCTTTTAGTGGGAAAGAGTGACCCTCTCCCGTTGGATGGCAAGAAGGGATGCCAACAAGGACGTCAAAAGGATTGCCAACAGGGGAATGACCTGTTTCTAATGGACCTTCAATTGTTTATCGAGGAGGAACACACTGGGGAGGAGCATCCCCATTCAGTAGTGAGCTGGGTTGCTCTCCTTAGTTACACTTTGCGTTGCAGATGGGGTATCTGTACGGCTAAGCGTGAGCGTAGGTTCGAACGTATGCTGGGGTTATATGAATGGATTGTGATCGGTTGGTCGGATGGGCGGCTTCCCGGTTACGCGGCAGCCCGATTGGCACACACGGTGGAAAGGAGAGATGCACGTACGTTGGAGTAACCCTCCATGGGGTGAGGTAAGTGGGCACAGACCCACCTCAACATATGGAGGCACTTCTGTAGATATGACTCTCTCTCTTCCCCCTCGCCCCTGGCATGCTAGTACCTGAGCCAGAAGGTCTTCTGTCTGAGGTCGTAGTACTGCGGCATGCCGTGGAGAGCGCCCATGGCGGCAACGGCTACGTCCCGGTCGTGCAGATATTTCCAGGCGACCCGTTTGACTTCCTCCGTGTCGATTTTGTCAAGTCTAAGTAGAAACTCCGCTAGGGAGATGTTTCGTCCGTACACGAGAATCTGTCTGGAGATTTCTTCTGCCAGGGTGGATGACGATTCAAACATATTAATAAGTTGTGTCTTTAATTGTATTTTGGCTATCTCGACTTCTTCATCGGTGATGCTATAACTCAGGGAAGTGACTCCGAACATGAGTTCTCCCAAGGCGTGCTCCACGGCTACCTCATCACATTGGACGTAGAACCCAAACAATCCTGTATTGTTGTAGCAGGTGTTAAATGCAGAAAAGTAGTCAGCACACCCGACGGTCATTTTATTGCAGATATTGTTGATGGTTCGATTGCCGGAGAGCTTTCCTGGTAGGATGCCTTCTTCACTCTTCTTGTACGTCCCAATGATGCACTGCATTAACATGAAGGTAATAGAATCGGGGGACTTCCAATCCACTCCTTCAAATGCCACAGCGACATGTGCACTAGGTCCTGAATCATCATCTCTCATGATAATTTCGGACCCACAAAAGTACGGTTTTACAGTATCTATTTCAGATGCAGAACCGATGTTGGGAGATTGCGGCTTTAAATGGCTGAAGTGCTGCTCGGCTAATTTTACAATCTCCTCATGATCGACATCCCCCACTGCACAGAGAACCATCCTGTCGGAAGTGTAATTCGTATTGATGTAGTTTATAATGCTCTGTCGGTTCATATTTTTTATGTTTTCTACGGGTCCTAAAATTGTGTAGCCGAGAGGATGATCCCGAAATGCAGTCATGTGTAACTTGTCGAAGATGACTTCATCTTTGGACTTCTCCACTTCTTCCATTTCTCTCAGAATGACATGCTTTTCCATGTCGATTAGATTTTCATCGAAGATACTGTTAGAGAGGATATCACTTAACAGTTCTACGCACCACTTTATGTCATCCTTAAAACATCGACAATAGTAACTCGTCTGTTCCCTAGCTGTGTATGCATTCAGATGTGCTCCCATATTTTCAATTTCTTTCTCCAATTGGATTCGGCTTCTCTTGTTCGTCCCTTTAAATATCATATGTTCCAGGAAGTGAGCTACCCCATTGTTCTCCTTATTTTCATACTTACTCCCACTGCTGATCCAGATTCCTATGGTTGGAACTTCGCACGTGCTTCTAACCGTGGCTATCTTCAGCTTGTTTGGCAATTGGCTCACTCGAGTGATTGGCTGGTTTAGTATTTCCTTGGGGAGGCTCTTCAGAGAGCTGTACCTTCGCAGTGTCCTTCCCAGCATGGCGTAGAAGAGAAGGAGCAGCCTGACACGCTAAGAGGTTGTCGAGACGTCGCTGACACGTTGCTGACACCTCTCCGAGACGTCTCTCCTGTGTCAACCTCTACAATGCTTCTCTTTTCAGCTTCACCCGTTCACCCCTTCACTGAGAAATGCGGCGAGGCTGCTTTCCCCCTGTGTGCGGAGTGGGGGGGCAGAAGGCACCATAGGGTGAAGGAACACCAGAGGGGGGAGAAGCGGCGGGGATACACAAAAATGGGAACAGCTTAAAGGGCGCCTTCTCTAAAGGGGCATTTATTAATATGGCCAGAGGCAAAGGGGAAATAGTTTCCGTTCCTCAGATGATACCAAAAGAGGGTTATTCAAAGGGGAATATGTGACTCATTGAAGGAGGGGTTCCAACGGATGGACTTCCTTTACAAACTGGTCGGCAAACTGGTTGGCAAACTGGTTGGCAAACGGGTTGGCAAACTGGTTGGCAAAACGATGGGCAAACTCGCTCAGCGGTGGCGCTTCCAAATTTCGTTCCCTAGTTGGGCTGACGCAGTTGGCTCATTTCCTCGGAGCATCTCCATCGCACAGGAAAAGAATAAAAAAAAAAAACAAAAGAAAAAAAGTAAACAAAGAAGAAATGGCCCATAAAATGGTCACAAAAAAGAGCTTCGCGGAAAAAAAAAAAAAAAAAGCAACCGTGTAAAAAAAACAGAAAAAGGAAAACATCACCATGTGGGCGGCATTAGTTGGCGTGGTGCCCCAGACGAGGAGAGGCTGACCCGGGGTGGAGGGGAAGAACAGGCTGTGCCATAATATAGAAACAAAGCACGAGGAGGAAAAACAAGGCGGCCATTGGAAGGGGGGGTAACCTGCTGGACGTGCGCAGAGAGGTAGGGAAAAAGCTCTACACCATCGGTGATACTGAACCGCACCTAATGAAGTTTCTTCTCTGCAGAGGAGTTTCGTCCTTTTTTGGGGGGGTGGAATTTCCCCCTCCGTGCGCGCCGCGATACCCTGAGGTCATATCACACTGCAGAAGAGAGGAGTGCAACGGGCTGTCTCTCTCTTCCTCGCACCCTGGAAGAAATACACGGGGGAGCGGATGGATTGGCGGAACGAGCGAACAATCGAATGGCGGAATGACCGAATCATCGGATGACCGCCTGACCGAATGGTGGTTACGCAAAGTGTATGCAGTGTATACGGGTAAGTCCGCTAAGACGAGTTCCCAAAGGAGGAGAAACAGACAAAGGCACCTCGCAGTTATGCCCGCCTGTCGACCTACCATCGTTTGTGTAATGGTTCCGAATTGACTTCATTTCAATAGGGTTGAGTTCGAAGTGGAAAAAGGATTGCGAGAAGAAGAAAGGTGTCCCATGGCTGTGGTTATTTGTGCTCCTCCCTACCTCTTTGTGTTACCTCCGTTCGCTTGTCTATGTAGTGAAAAGACAGCGTAACAGTGAGGGGAGTTTCCGCAGGACATTGAAGCAGCATCGCTTTTTTGGTAAACTTCCAAATGAGATGGTCAATGGGTCAACATGTGGGAATTGCATCCACGTCTGCGGTTGAGGTCTTTTTTTTTTTTTTTTTTATATTTTATATTTTCCCATTTTGGGCAAAGTTATAGGAGGGGCATTCCTCCTTCCCGGAGTCATCCCTTCTTTCGCGTCTTCCATGTTGAGATTCTTTTCGACAAATGATTGGCAAAGGAGAAAAAAAAAAAAAGGAAAACGAAAAAGTGTTACCAGCAAAGATAAAAATAGTGGGGGAGTGGCAGCACTGTGTGGTTCGCTCCCTTGACAGTGGCTTCACCAGACGTCAAAGCAGGTTTACTCCAACAGGAGTGACTGAACGGTGTGCGTCTTCAAAAATGGAAAGGAATACATGCCGCCGGTGCACAGGTGGAGGGTCATGAAATGGAAGAATTCGTCGTCCTTCCCCCCACTCTGCAGGGCAAAACTACAAATCGATCGACTTCATTTTGAGAAGGGGGACATGTAAGACAAATTTTCCCAAGGACAGGACGGCGTCCTCCACGTACAGCAGCTGGACGTTGTTTTCTTTTTTGAAGTTGATGAGTCTTCCCTTGATGGTCCACTTGTTGCTTCTGGACTCCTTCAGTTGGCGGAGCTTCGCGATGATGGCCTGCACGAGGGGAATCGGGTGAGCGAGTTAGCGGTTCAGCGGTTTAGCGGCTTAGCAGCTGTCGGGTTGAGCTGCGAAGCTGTTGACCTGTTGCGTGAGGTGCTCTGGGTAGCACCCCCCGCTGGTCGTGGCACACCCCACACAGGTCTTACCACTTGGAAGGAGTGCACCATTTTGTTGTAGAGGGCCCTCTGGATGAGCCCCTTCCGCAAGTAGGCGTTGAGAAGGTAGGCCAAGGACTCGCCCAGGGAGAAGCGGAGGTGGATATCGTCTATGATGGGGATCTGCTTGCGGTAGCACTTCCCATTGAAGGCGTTCGCATTGATGCAGAGATAGCTTCTTTCTGGGGCGGCGGGGTCTGATTGGCTGGTCAAACCGCTGGCCAATTGGTCGTCCATTTGGTCCTCCGCTAGGCCTTCACCTCCGTGGCGTTGTCCCGATTGTGCCCTTCCCCGTGCCTTCCCTCGCGCAGAGTTAACCCCCCGACAGTCCGCCGAGTGGCGGATGAGTGGCGAGGGGAGGCTCTCCTCGTTGATGTTTTCAAAGTTTTGAAGAAAAATGGTTTCCTCCATGGGTTGGATGGTTCAGGTTTAGCGTTTTTCCGTCCCTTATCAGAGAGATAGTGCTCCACGGATAATCGCACCCATGTTACTCATCTCTTTGGTTCCAGCCCGCATGGATAGCCAGTGTGCGCAGTGATGCTGACAATGGAATGTTTTTTTTTTTCTTTTTTCCCTCACATGGAGTGTATTTTCAAGAGCCCCTGTTCCCAGTGGAGCAATGGAGGCAGGTCTCCCCTTCGGGGCAATAACATCGTTGAAAAGGCCAACCGGGGAACACTTCCACAAGGGTCTTACTCTTACATTAGTCGAAGTAGAAAGGGAGAGAAAACAAAACAGTGGAGCGTGTAGAGTGTCACTCAGGAGGGACCATAAAAGAGAAGAAGAAAAAAAAAAACGCAGCATATGTGCAATTGCACTTGGGGAAGGAAAAAAAAAAAAAAAAAAAATTCGGAGTCCATTTTGGCTAGCTGGGAAAAAGAAAACCATTAATCGAGATGGCTATACGAATGGCCCTGTTGACGACGGGCAACACTCCGAAGGTGAAAAGACAGTGGCAGCTCCGCCGGGGAGACGCCAGAGGAAGACCGTCCCTTGACTGCGTTAAGTGACCGATTCGAAGAGTGGGCATTTCGCCAATTGATCAAGTCGGACGTTCGCGTTTCTCCGAATAGGCGATTGCCGGCGCGAGCGAGGGGTCTACACTGAAAAGGGTCAAGACGGCAACGAAGCAGCACTGTAACACCGCATCGGTGTAACACCACAGTGAAGTAACACCGCAACACCGCTACAGCGCAACGCGGCCTGTAGGCGTCCCCACGATGACGGTGCTGACCGTGCAGATCGGCCAATGCGGTAACCAGCTGGGCCACGCGTTCCTCGACACGATCTTCAGACACGTGAGTTCCGCAAAGAACGAAGGCTTCAGGACGAAGCTGGCGGACATGTACTTCGAAGAGGAGTGCAACTATGGAAACAACCTCCTACCAGTGATCCAGTATGCAGACAACAACAAAGGTAGGAAGTCGCTCCTAAGCGAAAGCAAAGAGGTGATGTGTTTGAATAATCACATAGCAAGGTCTATCCTCATCGACATGGAGCCGAAGGTTATTGAAAAGTGCCTGTACCAGACAGAAGCCGAGGAGAGGAGAGTCCCCCTAGACAGTACGAATGTGAACAAGTCGAAGAATAAGAAGCAGCCGCGTGCTAGTACCGCCGATTCAGAAGCACATCATAAGTATGTGTGCGGAATGGAGGAATACTACGAGCCTTCAAACACCTTGATGAAGGTATTCTCCAGGGGGGACGACAGGGAAGAGGAGGAAGAAGAAGCCGTCTCGTCCCCCTCGCACGAGAAGCCTCAAAGGAAGGAGAAAAACAGCAGGAGGGAGTACCCAATAAACACGTGGAAGTACAACAAAAGGAACTTCATTTACGGTCTGAACGGGTCAGGTAATAATTGGTCCTACGGATTTAATGTTCATGCAAAAAACATATGCGAGGATTTCCTCAATTTGATACAAAAGGTAATGGAAAGTAACGACAGCAGAGAAGGGGTGGACAACATTATCCTATTTCATAGTCTTTCGGGAGGAAGTGGAAGTGGAATCAGTTCCTACCTCTCATATCTGCTAAAGGACGAATATTCCTCAGTCAATCTGCTGAACGTGTGTGTCTTACCCTACATGTTTGGGGAAATCAGTGTGCAGAGCCTAAATTCAGTGCTCTGCTTATCATCCCTGTACGACTCGTCTGATGGCATCGTCCTTCTAGAGAATGACAAATTTGAGTTAATGTGCAAGAGGATGAACAATGAAAATATTAACACAGAGGAAATAAACCGACACATAAGTCTCTTCCTGACGTACACCCTTGGGTTGCCTCTGGATTTTTCCAATGTCAGAGGTGCTCGTGGGGGGCCAAAGTACACCAATGCTATTGACTCCATCCTGACTGACCTTTGCAGTCACCCCAGTTATAAGCTCCTTACCACTCGATATCTCCCACAAGTCTTCGAGGAAAATATGAAGTTTGAGCAAAACACGTTCAGTATGCTTCTCAAACGCATGCACAAGATGGTTATAAATGGACGCATCCTGGACTATGACGCGCCCCACGGGGGGGGTAGTACCGGTGGTGTTGGTGGAGGAGGCGGTGGTGGGCGCTACCTGCCCGCAGAGAACTCCACCGTCGACCCGTACTTCGTCCGACTGTCCTCCAGGGATCTGCAGAGGAGTAGCGCCTTCCTGAAGCACGTGCACATCCCGCTGCACCTCCGGGAATCCCTCAGCAAGTCATACGTCAGCGTCCAGCAGAACTGCGTCCTTCTCCGTCGGGGCCCGAAGAGTTACTCGGCGCGGACTCAAGCAGCTCGCCTTCCCCACGAATCCACACGTGGAGCCCCCCCTGGTCGTATGCACCAGGGGAACGGGCCTCGAGAAGGACCATTAGCTGGAACCCACTTCCGACACAACAATGTAGTGTTTGGCTCCAAAATGATTCTGCGTGGAGAGCTGCAAGAAAATATTAACTTCGATTTGTTTAAGAGTCACGTGCTGTACAATCAGAAGTCTCTCAGCCCGATGGAAGTCTACATTGACGAGAGCAGGGACTTCACCTATAACAGCCTGGCGATGATATCGAACTGCTTGACCCCGATACCAACGCTGAAGAAGATTCTGCAGAGTGCGCAGATGCTGTACGCCACCAATGCGTACATGTACCAATACAACAGATATGGCGTGTCGCATGACCACGTACAGAGCTCGCTGATGGCGATCGATCAGGTCATCAGCGCGTACGAGGGGCTCTCCTGCGAGGGGTAGCTGGAAGGCGGCAAATCGGCAGGGCGGCAAGGCGGGAACACCGCGACGTCCCGTGCAGACGTCCCGTCCGGGCAACTTCTCCTGTTTACGTCTAACCATATCTTATCAGTACGTGCCCGATCATCCGCTTTCTTTTATTTTTTCCTTCTCGTGTGTCCTCCCCGTGTGTCCTCCTCCGCTCCTTCCTCTCCCAGCTGCTATACCTCCCGATTCACCTTAAAGAAATTAACTAAATTTTGAAACTGCGTGAGGTCCCCCCCCTGAACGGAGTGACCTCCCTCCCCTTGTGTCCTTCCATTTTGATCCATCTCCCCCGTCCTATTCGATGCTTTCTCGGGGGGCATCTTCCCCCTTCGACCATCCATGTAGTTGTCTTCTTCGCTCTGGGGCTGAAAACCAAAGCTGCTATCCTCGTGGGGTTGAAACAGACTGTTGTTATCTGTCCCCGCGGTGTTGTCATTACTTAAGGCCCCCTTCTTGGAGTTACTTCCTTTCATCGCTGTGCTGCTGTTTGCTCCCTTCTGGTTACGCCGCAACACATCATCATCGTAGTTCAGTTCGTGATGGTCGCTGTACCCCCTGCGATCTGTGTCTTCAAAGCTTCGGGGGGTCCTAACAACAGCCCTGAACTTGTCCTCATATATATTGTCGGCATTTTCAATTTGATAGTTCTGTTGCTTCTCGATCCGCCTGTCGATATGTTTCTGGACCCACTCCTTAAAGGAGTGCTCATCGAAGTTGTAATTAAACCACATGCTCTTATCTGCGTGGTGCGCCCAGGGCTTCTCTCGAGTGTAGTCGTACTTGAGGAAAACTCTGTTTTCCCGCGTGGCTCTCTGCACCTGCGTCTCGAGGTCTACGTCGCGCGATGTTTCCTGTAGGGAAGGGGAAAGTTACTCGAAGTGGTGATTACCACGGAGGGATAGCAGTAACTGCAGGTGGTGTCTTCTTGGCGGCTTGGGACACCTCTTGCATGAGGACATCATAGCTTTATTCCCCGCTTTGCTTCGCTTCATTTATCTTACTTCGTTTTCGCCCGTGGGAAAGGCGCCGTCGGGCGGGTCCCCCCTGCCATCCCCTGCGAGAGGAAGGAGACACAGAGAAGCGGAATAAAATTAGGGTGAAACGGGGACGAAACTGGGAAAGGAAGAAGTGACAGAAGAAGGGGACGCATGCGATCACTTGCGAGGGTGCATTCCTCACGGGTAGCAACTCCCACAGCCCCACGCTTACCGCCCTGTTCATCCTTTGTTGGGTCCTGTTCTCTGTAGAAGTCGTCAAAATTAGCCTCCGTTGAATTTCCAAAGATGATGACCTAGGGGGGTGGCAGTGACGGTAACGTCAGTATGCATGTGAGTATGCATCTGTGTATATGTCTGCCTCTGTGTATGCGTCTGCGCGGCGGGGGAAGAGACGCCTACCTGAACGTTATCTTCATCGTCACTGTCCTCCATTGGGCTACCGATGTGGAGTTCGTAAGGGGTGAGAAATATGCCTCTCTCTCCAGAGTGTCTCCCTTGTAAAGGGGACAAAATTTACTTCACTGGTTAGCGGCAGGATGAAGAGTGGAGTGGGACAAAGAATTGGCCTCCTTTTTTCTTGCGCCGTAAGATGCCACACGGTGGAGTCCTACATATATGTGCGCCTCGCTGCCGGAGAAGCCCGTTCATATTGGATTATTCGAAATGTTGTCTTCCCCATCAACCCCGTACATCGCATCATCTGATTTGTCGACCTTGAAGGGGGGGGTTCCCATAATGTGCCATTCATAGGTCCCCCATGTTAGAGGAAAATGGAGGAACAAAAAAAGATAAAGAAGAAAACTATGACTGATGGTGAACGTTTTGCTCATCGATGCTTCGCCAAATGGGGACAATCAGCTCATTTTCGCTTTTTCAAAATATGCCACTTGACTGATTCCGCCTGAACGGGTCAGGCAAAATGGGGAAATGAAAAAAAAAAGAAAAAAAAAGGAAAAAAAAGGAGAAAAACGCCTGACCATGCAAGGGAGAAAAAAAAGGCTACCTACACTGTGCAGCGAAGTTGGGGCTGTTGTGCCCCTTCCGCTTAGCTCGTAAATCACCACAAAGGGTAGGTGTATACCCCCTCAAAACGACATTTCGGTGAAAGAGAACGAATCATTGTTGAGGGCGTTTGGTATGCCCAGTTATAACCTCCCGGGGGAAATTTGAAACAACGAAAAAAAGGCTAGCACAGGGGTGCACTGCGGACGACGGGAAAAAAGAAAAAATAAAACAAACAAACAGACAAACAGACGGACGGTCGAACGAATGGGTGGCCGAGCACCTGACGTACCACCGTGTGAAATGGCGAAATGGGAAAATGGCGGAATGTCGAAATGACCAAATGGCGAAATTACTTTCCCCCATTGGGGGCGACGCTCCGCTGCGCATCTTCGCGCATCCCCTCGGGGGCAACTACTGGGGCGGCAGCGGTACACCCGGAAGAGTAGACCGACAGGACGTCCACCGACGTGACCGCGCGCTGCCCCCCCGTTCTCAAATCCTTCAGGAAGAACACTCCAATGTGCTCATCGAAGAAGAAAAAAAAATTTGCGCGCAGGGAGTTGGCCTTCTTCAAAGCCTTCGAAAGGCTGCTGTTGCTGCCGCGATGGAGGAGGGAGTACACGCGCACACCGTTTCTGCGCAGGGTGTCCACTATGTGGAAGTGTTCCCTCTGTATGAGGCTGCGGGGGTGGTGGCCAATATGTTTCTGCGGTGGATAGCAATCTGTGCGCTGCTCTGTACGCTGCTCTGCACGTCGCTCCGCTTGACGCTCCGCCTGATGGTCAACGTGACGCCCCCCCTGCTGGTCCAACGGGGGAAAGAAGCTAACCACATCGACGTTTTTGGAGATCTCGTCGGCTAAGTCTCCCGCGGCGCTTGTCCCGTGACGCGCTTGGCTCTTGAAAAGAATCTCCGTGATGACGACGTCCCCCATGCCAAAACCCACGGCACAAACACGCTGGCCGGTATTAAGAGCATAACTATATCTCCCCCCCCCACAGATTGCTCTATACCTTTCATGCCTGTAAAAAGCCTCAAAGATTATGTTCGTGTAGTATTCCATCCCCCTAACGACAGTTAAGTCGATCTCGAAGTAACTGTTTAAATTCATCTCCCCAAAATAGCTGAGCACAGTGTGCAAATCGGAAAAAATGGTCTGCTCTGGGGAAGTAAAAAAGATTGCCAGGTCAGTTAGACTCTGGATTTTTCCAATGACATTAAAAAAATGGATCACTTCATGTCGGTGCAAGTAGGGCATCTTCCTCTGAAGCAAGAACTTAAAAGTGCCACTGGATATTTTTTTATACTTGTCTAAGGTGTGTAGGATATTTTGGATGACATGATGTTGAATGTAGGGGTGTGAAAAGTCTTTTAAGGATGACCTGAACATTCTGTTTATCATATGGACAAGAATTCGCTTGTCATTTATTTTAATCACTACGTCGGTGGGGAGGAGGTGGACTCGGCGGAAGAAGGAGATCAAGATGGTTAAAATTTCGACATCTGAATCTATCAGGTCCGTGCCGATGATATCCATATTCCACTGGTAGTGTTCTCTCTTCCTGCATCTGGTTGTCTTTTCGTAGCGGAAGCACTGACCGATGGTGCTCATTTTGTGTACCTTGCGCAGGTTGTGCAGTCGGTACGGCTTGACGCGCGCACGGGGTGAGCCGCGTAATCGCTCCGTTGCTACTGCACTGTGGGGTGGAGACCGGTGCTGCTCTTCCAGGTTGCCCCTCTGTCCAGCCGTTTTACCCTGTTCACCCCCCTCGTGGCTCGCCCCCCGGCGTGCCCTCTCCTCGCGCACGAAGAGGTGGTTTACCAACTGGGGAGTGATTTCCGGCCGCAAAATCAAGTGACGCTTATTCTTAACGAAGTCGTACGCCTCATTTATTTTGCTCTTCTGAAAAATATAGTAATCCTCCAGCACGGGCAAGTCGTAAAAGCTGTAGGAAAAGGCTTTGGCTAGTTCTCTCCATGTTTTAAATAGGTACTCTCTTTTGGCATACTCGCTAGGGTTGAAGGTTCTGATGCCTCTTACGGCTTTGAGGATTATGCTTCTGCTCCTTCTGTTTCTCGAGTAGCGTCGGTGGTGGAGTGCGGAGTTCTTCGCCCAAGGGGTGGTCAGGAAGGGCCAGGGGGGGTAGTTTATTCTGTCCTGTCCCCCTGTGCGCAGCGAGCGGACTTGCATGAGCGTCGCGGCGGCCAGCGCCAGCCTCCTAAGCATGTTGAGAGGGATAGCAGCGGGGTGGCAGCGAGGTAGCAACGGCGTAGAAGCGGCGTAGCGGCAGTGTGATTGCCGCTCACTTCCGCGTGACTTCCGCGTGGCTCTGGTTCAACCCGATGGGCCAACTCCCCGAGGCCACTCCACTGTCCTCCACAGCGCATTCGAACTCATCGTATATGGCGATGGAAGAGGCCCCTATACCCACCGGGCGGTCACCACGAGGTGGTGGGAGGGGAAACAAGAAAAAGGGGACACTGAACGATCCTTCCACCTAGTGCCGCTGATAACGATGGTGACAGGTTGGTTTTTCCTTCTTTCACCTTAACAGGTGCGGCAAATAAGTGAGAATTTTCAGGAAGGAGGGTTAAAGATGATGATTATCTCCTCAGATGTTTGAGCCCACTGGAGAGAGTCGTCGCTGAAGTGGGTATCACATTGGGGTCTACGTGTTGGGGTGGTGCAGTTGCGAATGTTATGCAGTGGTGCAAGTGATCCAATGGTGCGAGTGGTACCGTGGTCCAGTGGTCCGAGTGATCGAAGCTGTTTATTTTTTTTCACGAACCTCCCTTGTGGTGATCGTGTAGACCAGCCTCATCTTGTCGCTTCCCTGGTTCTATGTTCTACTTCAAACGATTGGCACAACGTGTGGGTCTGCCCTGTCGATCCAGTGGGTCATCTGAAAGGTTAGATACGGCCAATCGCGCCATTTCCATGCCACGCCGTGTTGCCTCCCCGCAGGAAGATTGGCCGATCCATGGTGGTCGCTTCGTCCTCGTAAAGGAGGATCCCAAAATGGAGTAGCAGCTGCGGGGTGATATGTTTTCTTTCTTTTTTTTTTTTTTTTTTCCATTTGCTCTTCCCACTTGTGTTTACCCCGTTGTGCAGGTGAAAGCGGCCCTTTTTGGGAACCGTTCGGCGTGAGGACTGCTTCTGCCGGCAGGGGCGCAGAGACCCCTCAGGTGGAGGAATTGAAGAAGGCGAGAAGGGCGAAGAAGCCAAACGGATCAAACGAATCAGACGAATAAAAACCGACATAAGTCAACACTGCTAGCTTCCGTGCTGCCTGGAAGTGGAGCGGACCGACTGAAACGTCCATTCTCCCCCCCCCCCCTGAGCGGAAGAATGGTGGTATTCCAGCTGGACGACCTGGAGGTATTCTTCCCCTACGACTACATATACCCGGAGCAGTATGCTTACATGCGCTACTTGAAGAAGACGCTGGACAGCGAGGGGCACTGCGTGCTGGAGATGCCAACAGGCACGGGGAAGACGGTGGCGATTTTCTCCCTGATAACGTCCTATCAGTATGGGAAGAATGACGAGGGTAAGTTCATTTTTTGCACGCGGACGGTGGCCGAGATGGAGAAGTCGCTGATCGAGCTGAAGAAGGTCATCCAGTACCGAGTGGACACGGTGCGCCGGCGCGGGGAGGGAGGAAGCGGAGTGGGAAGCGGTGCGGAGAAGGTGGGTCGAGCCGAGGATGAGGCGGGGCAACGGGAAAACGAACGGGGGGAGGATCAAACGGGGGGCCAAACCGCCGCTAACGCGGATAATCGCGGCAATGGGGGCTGTAGCGGGGATATCCTAGCCATCGGAATCAGCGCGCGGAGGTGCATGTGCGTGAACGAACGGGTGCTGCGGAAGCACGAGCGGGAGAAGATCGACGAGGAGTGCCGCAAACTCACGGCGACCTTCGTCCGGGAGAAGAAGTACATCAACCAGAAGATAAACAAATTGGGGAGCGCACACTCGGAAAGAATCTCAGATTTTATCATGAAAAATAGACAACACATAGACGTAGAGGATTATTTCGACATCTACAACACGAGGAACACTCTGAAGGAATACGATGACATAGGGTTATGTGGTTACTATGAGAACTACAAGAAGGAGTTTCTCTTAGAAATGATTCAGCCAGGTGTCTACACGATTGAAGATTTGAAGGTGATGTGTAAGGGGTACAAGAATGCGGAGAATGCGAACGTGCCGATCTGTCCTTACTTTTGTGCGAAGAAGATTATCGAGGTGGCCAAAGTGATTGTCTTAAATTACCAGTACGTAATTGACCCGAAGGTGTCGAAATCGCTGTATATTGGAAGGGACGTAAACAACCGGGTGAATCTGCAAAAAAACGACATCATCGTGTTTGATGAGGCGCACAATATTGACAGTGTCTGTCTGGAGGCACTCAGTGTGAACATCGATCGGAACATCCTGAACAAAGCGACTGCGAATATTAAAAAACTTCTCAGCAAGATCGAGACGTCTAAAGTTGTGAACGAGGAGAAGCTGCGGGAGGATTGCAGCCGCATTTTGCAGCGGCTTCGGGCGCAGCGGGGGGGAGAAGTCAAGAAAGATGCTTCCATGGAAGCCGTTGCAGAGGGTGCCACAGACGCTGCAAACGCCGCTGAACACGCCGCTGAAAACGCCGGGATAGAGCTGCCCTCGAGACGAAGCAACGGCGTGCTGGGCGACGCGAGCCGAGGAGGGGAGACTTCCAAGAGGAGGAAGACCGAAGAGAGTAAAGCGGGAGAGGTATACTTTGATGAAGACCTAAATTTGATTTTCCCCGGGGGGGCGAATCGGACTGAAGTGGAAGACGATGCGTCTTTGGGGGAAGAGAAGCAGGCGAAGGGAGGGGGGGAAGGGGGTCTACTGGAGGGGTTGGAGAAGTTACTGGGCCAGTCAATTGGGCAGCTAATCCCATTGGGAAGAAAGGACCAGACTGCTGTTAGTAGTGGTCTCTTTCCCGAGGGGAGCAAGAACTCCCTCCCTGATGGTAATAGCGGAGGAGACGACCCAACGGATCTCCATTACAGCCCCTTGCTAATGGAAGACATTATAAAAAATGTCGTGATTCCAGGAAACATCCGAAAATCGGAGCACTTCCTAAATCTGATGAGAATAGTCGTAATGTATCTGAAGAAGTATGTCAATATCTACGAGATAACATCGGAAGGTCCACTGTCCTTTCTGTATAAATGTGAAAGGGAGACCAAACTGGACACGTCTTTCTTTAAGTTCTGCTTTGATCGGCTGAAATCCATTTTGAATGCGCTGCAGATAGTGAATGTGGAAGACTACTCGGCATTAAACATCGTGTGCAATTTTTGCACCCTTCTGGGGAGCTATTTCCAGGGATTTATCATCATATGTGAGCCTTATCCGGAAGCCACCGGGATTTATGACCCAGTCATTCAGTTCGCGTGTCTGGACTCCTCCATAGCAATGAAGTCAGTTATTAAGAAATACAAATCGGTTGTTCTTACCAGTGGGACAATCACCCCGTTGGAGTTATACCCTAAGCTGCTAAACTTTAAGACGGTATTGACAGCGTCCTTCCCGATGTCCTTCGATAGAAATTGTGTCTGCCCGCTGATAGTCACCAAAAGTTCGGATCTGGTCCCTTTATCCTCTCAGTTTTCTCTCCGAAGTGACATAACGGTGATAAAGAACTACGGCATGCTGC
This sequence comes from Plasmodium inui San Antonio 1, assembly GCF_000524495.1. NCBI lineage: Eukaryota > Apicomplexa > Aconoidasida > Haemosporida > Plasmodiidae > Plasmodium > Plasmodium inui. The sequence continues at coordinate 104,324 of NW_008481866.1, forward strand.
TCGTAGAGATGTGCAAAACCATTCCAGATGGGATCGTTGCTTACTTCCCTTCTTACATCTACATGGAGGAGGTTATCTCCTCTTGGTACGAACTCGGAATCATCACAAATATCCTCGATTATAAGTTAATCTTTATTGAGACGAAGGATATCGTCTCGACAACAATTGCCCTGCACAATTTTAAGAGAGCATGTGATTTGGGGAAAGGGGCTGTCTTCCTCTCAATCTGTCGTGGGAAAATAGCAGAAGGGATTGACTTCGACAAACACTATGGCAAGTGTGTGATCCTTTTTGGTATCCCCTATCAGTATACCCTATCGAGGATCCTCAAATCGAGACTAGACTTCCTAAAAGAGACATACAACATACAAGAGAATGAATTTCTGACCTTCGATGCGATGCGTCAGGCTTCCCAATGTGTCGGGCGTATTATACGAAACAAGAAGGACTATGGGATTATGATTTTTGCGGACATTCGATACGCGCGTAATGACAAGAAGAGCAAGCTCCCTCCTTGGATCATCAAATGTATGGATATGTCCAATGTGAATCTCACCGTTAGCACGGCTGTGAATATATCGCGGAAGTTCCTTCTAAATATGTCTCAGGAGTATAAGGAGACGGGCCAGACGAAGCTCTCACAGGAGCTCATCTGCAACCAGCCCAAGTGCTGGGCCCTGGTCAAGTCGGTGCTCAACATGGACGATTTTATATGATGCGTGAGAGGAGGCGGTGAGAGGAATGCGGCTCAGATGCTTCTTCTTTGCATCTTCCTCGCGCGTGTGGTGGGCTCGTCACCCCCTTTTTTTTGTTCACCTAGCCTTCTCTCTTCTGGGTTTACCTCTCCTCCTGACCCACCGTTTCCCTTTGGTCCACTTCCCCATTTTTGCCGCTTATCAAAACAGCCTAACTGTGGCCCCCTCCCGGGGGGATGCTCTCCTTCCTGTTTGTAAGGGGTGATTGCTCAGCGCAGCTGCGCATAGAGAGAAGTGTTTCTTCCCCTGCCATCTGTGACCGCTGTAGCCTCATGAGAGGTACCTGCGCGCCAGGACATAGTGCAGGTGCCGATCCAGCTTCTCACTCGTCAGTGGAATGAAGTAATCGAAGGCATGCAAAAATGTTCTATACTTGACGAAGGTAGTCCCGTCTGCAACCAACATCTTCGGGATGAGGACGTTCTTGATGTAGGGATAGAACAAGGGCAGGTCGGTACAAATCAGAAGGTCGAACCTCTTCGTAACGTTTGTTATAGTATTCAAATCGCAGGTCTCCTTCCGCTGAATGTTACTAAAGTAGTGTTCTAATTTGACTTCTCTGTGTTTGTTGCCCACGATGATAACCTCCCCGCCGTTCTCCTTTAGCAGCTTGAGAAATTTGTATGCCCTTTTTAAGTAGAGCATGCTCACGTAGGGGTCCACCACGTAGTGGTTGTTGATTCTGCTCCCGATCAGGTTGTACTGCATGGTGCGGTGAAGTGGCGAAGGAGCGAAGAGGAAGAAGCGGCCTAGCTGGGGTGGAGCACCTTCGGTCCCTTCACTTCTGTTATTTTCCTTTCTTTTCGTTGCGCTGACCGGGATTGACCCGCTTCACCCGTTGGACGTTCCTTCCCTGTATACCCCTTCCTATCTCAAGCTCGTCGCAGGTGGGGAAAGGTCTACCTTCGATTGCACAGTTTTCCCAGGTGGGGTATCTCTGGAAGACTGAACGTGGTAGCAGAGGGGAATGTATGGCTCAGCTGCAAAGGGGGGAAGATCCTCTAAATGGAGAGGCACCGCTTCGGTTCGGCACTCCCAAAAGGGAAAAGAAAAAAAAAAAAAAAAAAAAAACACACATAAAGAGGAACATGCGGATGAAGCGGAAAAGGAAGTGTTTCATCAGCTCAGGTTAATGTGCAGCGAAAAAGGCAACGGAAAAGGAAAAAAAAAAAAAAAAAAAAATTCTCAGCTCCAGGGGTACTCTTCTTGACATGCCATCGTTCTACTTTTCTCCAGCTGGTTGTACGCCGCGTTAGTCCCTTTTCCGACTGCCCACCTCTAAATCGCGCGGCGGAGTCAGAGCGTGTGAGCACAAGTAACTTTTGCTTCGGAGGCGAAGTATTTGCGGCCCACCCCATCAGAAGTGGTGACGACATATGCCAATGAATCATCACCAACACGTATCACATACACCGCACGCATGATACGTATCCTAAGCATCTCACCGTCAGAGTTGCTATTCCCATTTTGGGAGATTTTTTTTTTCCTTCCTCCGAGCAATCGACGAAGGTGTTTCATTCTCTGAGTAGAAGAGGACATTTAACGAGGCACTTTTGCGCAGTCATATTAAAACCACGTTCGTACCTCCCAAATCCCCGCCCCCCCCCCCACACAGACATCTATATATAGTACTTCAAAGGGGAACTCACATCATATTGAAGGGGAGCAGAAACAGGCACCACTTCATTCCTTCCTCAGAGAGAAACCCGCACTGCATCAGTGAACAGGCGCATGAACGTGGGAGCTCACTTGCCCATTTGCTCATTTACATCGGCACAGAATGCCAAACGGGCTGTCGCGCATGCGGGCTCTCTTCACCAATTGGGTGAGGAATAGCGCGACGAGCATGAGGGGGCAACCAGTGCAGGTGAGCAAGTCAATGCTGGAGGGGAAATCCATACAGGCAAATAAATCCATGCAGACGAGGCAGATGACCCAAAGCGCAAGGAGCAACGGCAAAGCCAAGGCAGCGGCAACCGCAGGAGGGACGATGTTACTCCTATCCCCCATCATGTTTGAAGCAAAACACAAAGAGGAAGAAAACAACCCCAAGACAGAGTACATATTCATGGCGGGAAAGACGATCGATTTTTTAACTCAGAAAATCTTCGAAAATGAGTTCGGCACGTCCATTCTTTACTTAACTTTCTTCGTTGCGTACCTGGCCCTTCTTGCACACGACAATAAAGTGAACCTTCTGGTGCAGAAGCTGAAATTCAAATACGCCAATAACATGTTTAGCATTGGTCACCCCAATTATTCCGAATATTTAAACAAGCTAAGGACACCTCGGAAGGGCATCTAAGTGGGGCACCTAAGTAGGGCACCTTTGGAAGAGATTCCAACCGAACGGTGGAGAAGCCTCCACCTTGTCGTGATATCCTCCTCACTGTTGGCAGGGACCCACTAGAGAGGCATCACCCAAAAGTGAGTGTACTCCTTTTCGTGTAACTTACTATGCCGTTTGACATGGTGTACCTTTGTTTTGTGCACCGTTCTGAGGAGGGCTGTCGAAGGGACGCCTCCCCCACCCCTATTTTTTACTTTTTCCCATTTCGATATGAGCAGAGCAGCACGGAGACCATTAACTTCGTGCAGCCTGTTAATACCTTCATTTTCGAACCCCCATTTGAACGCTCCTTTTTTCTTTTTTTTTATTTTTACCCATCCATGTGATGTAACTATTTATGTGTAGAGATAGGGTGTCCCCTTTCCCTGTGAAGGAATCACTTAAGAATAGTTTTTTTTTTTTTTCTTCTTTTTTATTAACAAGATGGGGAACAACGCAACCCCAGCAAAGGGATTCATAAGGATTTATAGTGCAGACGTCAGTGAGCATTTTTTCCCCGTCAGCTGCCGGTTAACGGTGAAGATATTCTTTACATTAGACGCGCGACCATGACCGCAGTCACTCGGGTGGATTTCACATCCAGCATGGCAATCCCACTTGGATTTGTCTTCTTTTTTTTTTCTTTTTTTTATCCCCAGAAGGGTGTCCACCCATGGCGACGGTGCCGCATCCAAAGGGCACTTAAGGAATTGGCCTGCGTGGTGATGCGGTGTTGCTTCCCACTATGTTGGTCTCGCAAATGAGTGGTTCCTCTCGTTTTAGGAAGAAGGAAGCGTTCATTTAACTCATGCATCCTGCCGATCGAGGTGTACAAAACGGGCATCTCCATTTGTGAAGCCGTGAAGGAGTGCCGAAAGAAGGAAAAATACAATATGGGGCAAGAGGCTTATGACAAGGTGGCAAAATCGCCTGAACTGTTCATATTTTTTTTTCTCTTTTTTTTTTTTTTTCTTGCGTACAAAGTAACACAAACGGGGAGCAACCCGTGAAGGAAAATGCCCCCTCTGTGCATCCAGAGGAAGCGAGGAGGTAGGAGTCATTTCGCAAAGAGGACTCACTTTCCAAGGAGGATTCACTTCGCGTGGAAGAGAACGTGGACAAAAAAACATGTTAAAAGAACAAGTGCCCACTGCAGATGACGCTGAGCGATGCGGGAGAAGTAATTTCCTCATTTATTTTAAACGCCTGAAATGAATGCTCCACCAAAAAAATATGATCAAACTGGGTGACTTTGCTTGGCAGCTCCTAACACGGGCAGATGGCTTCAAACTGGGGGGACGGCTCTGCGGCAACAGGAATGTGTGTACCCTGTCAGTAGCGCGGCTGTCGAAACATCCATACAAGCCGAAGACTAAGGAGATTATCCACCCACACATGACCCCACCGGAATTCCTTTCCCCATCGGACTGCTTTGAGGCCAAGACGGATGGATTGCAGCAATACCTGCCGGCTAATTACTATCGGACCAAGTGGATCGAATCACTCAGGGCTGGTGAACACTTGGGGAGTGATTACCCCTGGAACTTATTGCCCCACTGGAAGTACTGGAAGAAGCGAAAGTATAATGTTGTGTATGAGGAGATCCCCTGGTTTGTGTCGAAGGTGAAGGGTGTTTCGTATTACCAGCGGTTGAACGTGTGGATGGTCCAGTGGGTTGAGGATGGGGTGCATCGGATTCGTCGCTTTCGGTGTGCCTTTGGAGTTCTTCAGGCGAAGCTGGCGGCCGAGCAGTTTAGGAGGAACTTAGAGGAGTCGGGGCGTGTGGACAACCGCAAGTCGGAGCGCCAGCTGCGCATGGACTACATTCAGAAGCGAGACGAGCGTCTGCTGCGGAAGAAGCGGTACTCCAAAATTTCGAAGGGTCAGTTTTAGGGGGGGAGGGGCCCCAGTGTGGAAGAGTGATGACAGGGTAGAAGTAGCATGGCTGCAACGTATAAGAAGCATAGCTGCAACTTGTCTGTGAACTTTTTCGTGGTGGATTCACCCCTATACGTGGGGAGCTGCCCACAGGGCATCCAATCATTCTAACTACCCACATGTGATGATTGAGACGCATAAGGGGGCACATCTGGAGAGTCACTCCTCCCCCGCACTTGAGGAGGGGAATCCTTCTTCCTTTTTTTTTTTTTTTTTCTTTTCTCCTACACAACTGCAGTGCGCATATTTGATCAAAATGGGGCTGTCTTAAGTAACGTTTAAAAAAAAGGGGGAGGCGAAAAAGAGGCAAAAAAAAGGGAAAAAGAAAGCAGCGATAACCAAAGGGGAAAAATCGTCCCCATTCTGGTGGGAAAGAGGGGGACAGCGTTGGGATGCCCTCCTCCGGGATGCCCTTCTCCGCGCTGTCAGAGCGTCTCAAAAAACATGCGTTTAATTTCCGGCGTGCAGTACTCGATGGCGAGTTTGAGGCGAACGTCCAAAGTGTTATCGCAATTTATTTTCCTATTAGGAGTGGTGAGGATGATTCCTCCAAGGCAAGACTTCCCCTCATTCTCACTAGAGGGAGGGGGAGGCAAATAGTTGCCACTCTTGTCGATTTCAATTTTAACACTCTTAGTAACGTTAAACTGCTTCTTCAATTTGTCGTTGTACTTTTGTATAGCATCATTGAGGCAGTTTTCTACGATGGATTTATCGACATCTCTGCATCGGACGATGACATGGGGCTCCTGCATGTAGAACAGTGACTGTACAATCAGGTCGATAATCAGATTTCTGTATTTGTCCCTATCCTTGTACAATTCTCCCAGTCGTTCGCTGCTTATTTTATAAATCTCCTTAAAGACTTGATCTTTCGCACACATTTTTTTTAAACGAGCTTTGTTTATAGCCGAGGAGCGACTGATCGATCTTTTAATTTCCATTTGTTTGGATTTCTTCTGGAATTCCAGTCGAATTTTTTCTTTCATTTTTTGGACAATGCGAAGCTTCTCTATGTTGAAATCTTCCAACGCCTTGGCCTCGATTTCGTGTGCCTTGTCCTTGGCCTCGTTAAGGATGAAGTTCACCATCTGCTGGATTTGCTTCTGCGCCTCGGTGTCGTCCTGCCGGAGGGGGGAAGCGAGACAGGGAGAAGCATTCATGAGATTGGAGAAGCGTTCATGAGATTGGAGAAGCGTTCATGAGATTGGAGAAGCATTCATGTGATTGGAGAAGCGTTCATGAGATTGGAGAAGCGTTCATGAGATTGGAGAAGCGTTCATGAGATTGGAGAAGCGTTCATGAGATTGGAGAAGCGTTCATGAGGGTGGAGAAGTGTTCATTCACACTGGAGAGGCATTCATCAGACTGGAGAAACAATCACTGGGGAGGCACAGCGCGACGATTTTTCGAACCACGCCTTGATCACTCCATCCCCGTGGCGACGTCTCACTCCACGGAGTAAATCGTTACTCTTCCTTTGGCGAAGCTTACCAGTGCCATCTTCGCGCCAATAGGTTTGGTTAAGCCTCCCAAGGGGGAAAAAAAGAAAACAGAAGGGGAAGCCGAGGAGGAAGAAGAAGAACGGCAAGCCCAAGTGGATGCCTGATGATGCGGCGAGCGTGCCCACTAAACCGTAAGGGGAAGAAGCGCTGCCCTGCGCGGCGTGCTAACCCAACATATGCAGGGCGGACGAGGGGGACATGAAACTATCTGGATAAGCGATAAACAATAAACGATGAAAGCCGCTTTATCCGTTAGCGGTGAAATGTCATCCTAACGCGGGATGCGAGCAAGTTGCCAAGTGGCCACACGGAGGGAAGTCGATTTTTATGAGAAACGCATCCGTGTATGCAGTGCGGCATTACCTGCGTGGGGAGATACGCAGAAAAAAATAAAATAAAATAAAGAAGAATAAAGAATGTTTTTTTTTTTTTTTTTTTTTTTTTTTCCGAAGGGCAGCCAAACATGTGAGCTCTAATGGGTGCGGCCTCGGCAGGGGAGGTTCCCTTGGGTGTAAAAATAACATTACCTTTTTATTCGTTTGTTTGCCAATTTTGCTTCTTTTTTTTTCTTTTTCTTTCCCATTTGGGAAGTTTCATCAGAAAAAAGGGAAAGCAAGCCAAGTGGACGATGTGGACGTTGCGAGCGATGCCAGCGAGGCGGCGAACTGTGCAGGACGGGCGCCTCGTCCGCTGTCCTAGCGACCGTGGTTGAATCTGCATCCTCCCCCCAGTTGGCACATTTGCTTCGTGCAGAAAGAAGTCTGTCCCATTCGAAACATTCCCATTGAGCTCGTGTCAAACAATGGTCTCACACTGTGGATAGCATGCCAGCTGTTATGTGCCCTTTGACGATTCGCCTCTCCCCCCCCTGAGGGTGGTAAACCGTTAGGAGGCACTTCAGAGAGGAGGGACTCACACAATGTATAAGAAGTAGCCTCTTCCGCAGTGACATGCCGCAACAGAAGTATTCATTTAAGTTTCTTTTCACCCGATAGGATCTGTGTTATCCCCTTGGTGTGTTCCTTTCCGTTAAATAGAAAAAAAAATAAATGAGAAAGTTCCCCTTGCGTGACTCCCTCCATGTGACCTACAGCAGGTGTCCCCCTCCGTTTTTTTTGAGTATGCGCGAGGACAGGAAAAGTCTCGCATGTGGGAAGAACATAAGGAGTGTACTTCCTTTTTTAGGAACCTCCCCCCCC
>NW_008481866.1:112299-113026 GCF_000524495.1 Plasmodium inui San Antonio 1
CACATCATGATAGCGGCAGAAAATTCGAAGTCAGCGGGGTGAATGAATCAATGGGGATAAGGCCCCCCCAATTTGACTTCTTCACTGGTGAAGGTAGTGGCTTCGCGATCGGCCTCTGTGCCCGTGCGTATGTGTGTGGAATCGGCTGAAAGATTTCCTTTCGTAGGAAGGTGTACCTAGGTACAACTCACCTCCAATTATATGTGTGCATATTTGCTAACGATTGGATACTGCGGGGAAGTGTCGTCCCCAAATAACGTTGTTCCGTCCTCCCACTGGGTGACGACGTTTCGTTGGCTGGGCGTTCTGCTGACCGTTCCGTGAGATGGCGGCTTTAGCGAGGCTGGGGCAGGAAAAACCCGAAGAGGGTGGAACTCAATCGAAGTGGGTGTTCCTCCAAAGTGCGGGCGAATAATCTGTTGCATGAAGGGGGTGGAACAGGACGGGTAAACCATGCACACCCGTTTAGCCACGTAAAGGTGAGTTTTTTTTTTCTTTTTCATTTTTGTCCCGATTACCAGCTTTTCTTTCTTTCGTTCGTTCCTTCCTTTTTTTTTCCTATTTGCGGCTGTCCGCATAGCAGCACCACGTTCTTTTTTTTTTTTTTTTTTTGGGGGGTTTTTTTTCCCTTTTTTTTTTTTTTTTTTTTTTTTTTTTTTTTTTTCCCCCCGTTTTTTTTTTTTTTTTTTTTTTTTTTTTTTTTTTTTTTTAAACGGTCCATTATCCA
>NW_008481866.1:113189-114839 GCF_000524495.1 Plasmodium inui San Antonio 1
TTTTTTTTTTTTTTTTTTTTGAAAAGCGGTACCACCAATTTAACCATCACTGCGATTTAAAAATGGAAGTACTTCCCCCAATTCGCATGTACAAAAGGATGAAGTGCGAAGGAGCGTTGCTGCACACCCCCACCTGACGTTACACACAGGGTTATCTATAGAAACAGGGGCAGCGCAACGTTCTATACCTTAATCGCATCCTCTACACATCATGTCTTGCGAGTGACGCGTAATATGAAACAGTCACTCCTTTTCATACGCGTGAGGGAAAAAATGACATCTCAGATATGATGAAAGCCATTTGTGCGACCGTTTATGCTGTGAAGATTTTGGAGTTCTTCCCCTGGATGGACGATGTGTTTAAGCTGATGTATTTGGTAAAGAGGCCAGCTGTTCGCGGCGAACTTGCTTGCTCCGCGTGGACACGTTTCTCCTCGTGCCGTTTACCATATGACCGCTTTCTTCATTTCAGCTGCTTCCTACCGTTGCGCCTTCCCACCTGTGTTCACCGTCCCCCGCCCCATTCCCCTCTCGTAGAATAGGTCTTGGAAGCGAGTCATTCTGGACGTAATAAACAACACGAATTTCCTCAGGGGGAAAAAAATAATGCGGCTCAAAAATAGGAAGAGCATTTTCCTCATTCTTAAGTACATGAGGGGGGTCGCCTCGGTTGGGGGCGAATTGAGCGAGTTGCCAGGACAGGAAGGAGTGGCGTCATTGCCTGGGCTTCCCCGACTGCCCGCATCGCTCGACCCAGTTGAACATCCATTCCCCGATAACACCAGCCAGTGCCCCTTCCCCAACGTACTGTAAGTGGCTCCTCCCTTTGGATACTTTCCCCCGCTGCTTATTTTACCCACCCAAGTGTGTACGCATATCTGTCCAGAGGAAGCACCGGCAGAAGCGGCAGCACCAGAAGCTACAACTGATACTCCACTGTGTGCATCTGTCCTCCCCTCCCCTCCCTGCAGTGAACTCATTATTGGCTCGGGTAACCCTAACCCTCTGTTTTTCAACTACATCCAGAATAGCTTCCCCCGGCTGATGTGCTTTAAGCTAATCATCACCTCCCCCGTGTGCATCCCGCTGCTAAAAAACTTCTGTTTCAATTCGAAGAATCTGAGGTACATAATCATCTGCATCGTGAATCGGCAGTTGGTCACGGATTATCGCGAGAAGTTGGAGAAGAATCTGAGTAACTTCTTTCGCCAGTGGGGAATAAACGTGACGCTCATAACGGAGCTGGGCGCGTAGCGGTTACGTGATGAAGTGGAGAAGTGATGATGTGGCGAAGGATGACGTGTAGAAGGATGACGTGTAGAAGGATGACCTAGTTAAGATGTCATGCCGTTCGCACATTGATCAATGGAGCAGGCCGCTACTCTCCCGCTTTCCTCTTTCTGTACCCACTTTAATTCTTTTTTTTTGTTTGTTTCACCTATTTGGTTTGCCACTTCTTGTTGTCAGCTGGGGTGAGCACTCTGCTGTGGTGAGAATTGCCCGATGTGGACTTCGTACCATTTGACCCTCCTCTGTTTCTTACCCTTTTCCGATTTTTTCGGACTTCACCTATATGCATTATAGGAGCCGAATAACCCCACGGACGATGTTTTTTTTTTGTTTTTTTTTTTTTTGACTTCTACCTTGCTC
>NW_008481866.1:115140-164874 GCF_000524495.1 Plasmodium inui San Antonio 1
CGTGACAGGAAGGAGACGTGACAGGAAGGAGACGTGACAGGAAGGAGACGTGACAGGAAGGAGACGTGACAGGAAGGAGACGTGACAGGAAGGAGACGTGACGAGAAGAACACGTGACTCGAAGCAGACCAAGCAGCTTCGTTCCTGTGTTATCATCGCTCTGCCATCACCACCATGGACGAGCGGGTGAAGCTATTCATGGAGGTGACCAATTTGTTGGATGAGGAGGAGGCAGAATCCATTTTGAGGACCTGTCAGGGGAATCTGGAGGTACGTCTCGGATGAGGAGCCACTCCGTGTAGCGTGTCGGCACTTTGCCCCTTCCTTTCTGTGGGTGAACAATGTTTTGTTCTCGACCGGATGGGCTCCATTTGTGAATCCCTTTCCCCCTATGCAGGAAGCGATATCGACGTACTTAAGGAAGGTTGACTCTGGGGCACTAGACGAGGTGAGAAGAGGGAGGATCCTCTCTGTGCGGGAGAATCACCCGAGTGAGGGGAACAAGCTGTCCTCTGTGTACTCACCTCTGCGCAGACAGCAACTGTCACAATTGCGCGTCCCAATTGATGCTAATCTCCCCAAATTGCCGCTAATTCCCCCCTGGTGAAGGACCCCCCCGGAAACGCATCGACCAGGAACTGCGGGAAGAGCCACGTACGGACTAACGTACCGACGAACCAGCAGACGGATAGAAATGGAATGTGCCATGGGAACGAAGACAAAATCGAGCGAGCCAATCTGTTTTACGTATTTAACCAACTGGGATCGTTAGTATGTCCCATTGTTAAAAGTGTGTGCAACCTTCTGTCGGCTTGCCTCAAGCTGGTGAGCACGTACATTGTAAACTCTCCAGAAAGCGACACATTCGCGGCATACTATGAGGAGAGGTATGGAAGGGGTCATGTTAATTTCTTCAAAGGGAGTCTAAGTGAAGCCATCAAGGTGTCTAAGCAGGAAGAGAAGTTACTGCTCGTGTATCTACACATTGAAAATAACGATAGCTCCTATTTCTGTGAATCCATTTTTAAGAATGAGCAGATAAAGTCTCTTTTTGACAACAATTGTATTCTGTTCGCACAAGACATTACTAAGGGGGACATAAGGGAGCTCAGCAATGTGCTGAACGTTTTTGTCCTACCCCAGATTAGCATCCTCCAGACGAGTCATGTCAGAGAGTATGAGGAATTGTCCATAATTTACGGCACCCCGTCAGCTAGCCACATTATGAACACGGTAGCTCACTGCATTGAGCAAATGGATAAGAAGAAGGAAAACCAAGATAAAATAAACAATAGAACCTACACCGATCGACTGATTCGAGAGGAACAGGACAGGGAATATCAGGAGGCTGTGAAGAAAGATGAACTGAAAGTCAAGGAAAGGAAGAAAAAGGAAGAGGAGAAAATGAGAAGGTTGCATCTGAAGAAAGATATTAGAATGAAGAGAAAGGAGAAGGCCAATAAATTTCCTTTGCCAATTAAAGACAATGAGAAGGTCACCAAAATCTGCGTTAGGTTGCCGAATGGGGTCAAAATTCAAGAGAAATTCAGCTTAAATCATACCTTAGAGAATGTGTATGAGTGGGCCGAGTGCTCTGAATTTTTGCGACAGGACTCTGGCAGCGCAAAAGGAGAGATCACCATTCCGTTGAAGTTTGACTTGATATGCGGCCACACCAAGGCCGTGCTTCAGCGCGGTGGCAACGCGCTTAGGGAGTTCGACCTTTACCCCAACGCAGTGCTAAACATGAAGTCGTTGGACTCGTCCGACGAGGAGTGAAGCGGCTGAGAAGCGGTGTGCGGAGGCGAAGCAGCGTGCGGCACTTCCCCAAGAAGGGGCTCACGATGGTTGCGCGCCAGTGTGGCAAATCTCCTGTTGGGTCTCTTCCCCATGGCTGGCAGCACGTGACCCGTTTTATTAATGTTTTTCCCCGTTCCGTTCCCGTATCGTCGCCACTATCACCTCTTCGTCACCGCTTCTTCACCGTGGCCTTTTCTTTCCCCTTTCCCTTTTTCCTTTTTTTTACGTTGGGTGCATTTGACGTGGCAGTGCCGGCGAGGTGCACCCCCTTCAGCTCGCCCGCCCTTTCCACCGCCACTAACCACCCCTTGCCGCGTACACACATGCGCAATGTTTATGTGCCCCACCAACAATTTGTGTTTTTTTTCGAAGTAAGTCTCCCCTCAAGGGTGTGCACTTGCCTGCACACGTAGTGTGAGTACCACTGACTCTTCACGTGCAAATGTATGAAGTGATGTTTTTTCCTCATATTTGCATCTTGGCGATAAGACTTACAGCCATTACGTTATGATGAGTAAGCACACCACAGATGTGGAGCCAATGGTAGGTATCGGTCCGATGTGTCAAGGGGTCCCCCAGAAAAGAAAAAAAAAAAACGGACCTACACAGGGCTTGCACGTACGCACATGTGTGCGGTGGGACATAAGGAGGGGAAACAGCGCCGAAAGAGCGTGGAAAGACGGGTGGACGACAAAATGAGCCCCGTGCACATGAGATGGAAAAATCGTTCGCATGAGAAGACAAGGCTGGTTGGAAGGCCCTCTGTTTGCTCATCTTCTCTTTGTTTCATTTGGGGAATTTTTTTTCCCCCTTGCCCCCTGAATGAGTTTTGCACCTTCAAGATTGCGTTTGTCCTTGCCTTTGTCCTTGCCCCTGTCCCTTCCCCTTGCGCACATGCACCTGTGCGTGCGAAGCTGATGAGGGAGGAGTCCACTTACACCTCCGTTGAAGATACGCGAGAGCCAACTCGTGTCAACGCATTGCAGGAAAAAAAAAGTGGAAATGAAGTGGAAATGTAGTGCAAAGGAAGTAGAAAACAAAATAGCCTGACATGACAGAAAAAAGGAATTCATACCCACTCAGGAGTCCTTATATGCTGCATTACTTTAGCCCGAATAGGGAAAGCAATCACTTGAGCAAAAAAAAGAAAAAAAAAAAGCAGAGACTTGTTCATTTGACGTTCCTAGAGAGTGTCTTTCTTCCCCCTGTTGTGTCATTTCAAGAAAGAAACGTAAAATACTAATTGTGAATGAAGTGTAAAGGCAAACAGTGATACGAAGGGAACTGTCTGCGCCTGTTCCTTTTTCATCGAATCACATGGACAAGGAAGAAGCGAGTAAGACCGCCGTGTCGCCATCGACAAGGTAAAAATAGGAACGAACTGAATGAGCGTCGTGTGAAGTAGAGTTCCTTTCCCTGGTGTCTTGCTGTGGAGAGACGTCACGAAGTGTCAGACAGAGCAGACAGCAATGCAGGAGGTACACGTTCGACGGAGTGGATGCTCTTTTGTTTTTTTTCCTTTTTGCGTGTCCTTGGCCAACCTGTTTCCTTCCGGCGCTGTGTGTAGTCCATCGGACGGAGTTAACAGCCTCATACGAATATACACACATGAGGGTCGGTACATGCCAGTGGGTACCTGTCATTTCATAATTAGTCGTCCCCTCTCCCGTCAGAAGTGAGTACTTCCCCCTCTGCCGCAGCGAAGGACCACTTGGCACCCACCCAGGGAAGTCAAACCATACCAGGTAACGCACAACACGGAAATGGTCCAAAGAATAGACCACATCCGGAGGACAGGAAAAAATTACATGTGAACAGAGTGTGCATGCAGAAAAAAAGGGGGGGTCGTACATGCGGTTGGGATCTCTGTATGTATTTTCCCGTGGCAATGCATATGGTTGGGTCCCCCCCGAGGCTGCATCTTTTATTTTGTTTCATTTTATCCGCACGCAACTTCCACCTGGAGTATGTCCAAAATCGGTGGCACCCGCGGAGGGGAAATATTCCGGTAGTCACTGGATCGGTCATTCCGGAAGTCATTTTGTCAGCCAGTGGGGCAGCTATTCCGCCCGTTATACAAAACAGCCAGTCCGTATGTACACACCCGCGCTGAACGTGTGATTATTAGGCCTTCTCCGTTTGGGCAATTTTTCGTTGCGCCACTGGGAAGGGGAAAGGCACCTTCGCAAGCGTACTGGTGCGTTCTGGCGGAAGAGGAGGGGGAAACGGTGAACGGATGGCGGACGCTTCGTAGTACATTTTTTGCCAACGTTAAGTGAAAGAATTGGAAGACGCTCCTGAATGTGTATTTTTTTTTTTTTTTGCGTAGTTGCATCCGTCTGATTTGTTCTGAGCTGCGCTGCGTTTTCTTTTGCTCTGTTCTGTTTTGTTTTGCTTTGTTCCGTTTTGTTTTGCTTTGTTTTTTTTGCTTTGCTTTGTCACACCTCGCGGCGTTACACCTAGTTGTGTTTTTTTTTTAACGCTGTCCGCTAGCTGACGCTTGGCAGACTCGGCTGCACCATTTTCAGCCCCGCACGTTGACCAGATCGACGCGGCGAGTGACTTTCCTGCACGCTTCTTCACCCCCACGCTTTTTCCCCCTCCCGATTAACGATGATCCAGTTTCTGAAAAACCTGCATCTGCACAAGAAGAAGGACAGTGGAAGCACTAAAGAGCCGAAGAGGGAAAGTAAAATGAAATATGAAGACTTCAATTTCATTCGAACTCTTGGCACAGGTGGGCATTCCTCAGGAGTGAGTAGCGGCAGGCTGGAGAACTGAGCAGGCTGCAGAAGCCAGAGGAGAATTGAGCAAGCTGGCCAAATGAGCAACTTCGGATTCTCTGATCCGAACATCCCATACGTTGAGTGGAACCCCACACACACCTCCCCGCGTAGGTTCCTTCGGAAGAGTGATTCTCGCGACGTACAAGAATGAGGACTTTCCCCCGGTGGCCATCAAACGATTTGAGAAAAGCAAAATCATCAAACAGAAGCAAGTCGATCATGTCTTCTCAGAGAGGAAGATTCTTAACTACATTAACCATCCCTTCTGCGTAAGGAGGAGTGGTGGCAGGAGCGGTGCGAAGGGGAGTTATTTCAGCTGCGCTATTCCAACTGCGCCACTCTAGATGTGCTGCCCCTCCCGAACAACAGACACTAAGCAGTGATGCCTGCGTCCCCTCTCTGCAGGTCAACCTATATGGATCGTTCAAAGACGAGTCCTAC
This sequence comes from Plasmodium inui San Antonio 1, assembly GCF_000524495.1. Classification (NCBI taxonomy): domain Eukaryota; phylum Apicomplexa; class Aconoidasida; order Haemosporida; family Plasmodiidae; genus Plasmodium; species Plasmodium inui. Next base: position 120,168 of record NW_008481866.1, read on the forward strand.
CTGTACCTTGTGCTGGAATTTGTAATTGGGGGCGAGTTTTTTACCTTCCTGCGAAGAAACAAGCGGTTCCCCAACGACGTGGGGTGCTTTTACGCGGCGCAGATCGTCTTGATATTTGAGTACCTCCAAAGTTTGAATATCGTGTACAGGTGGGTGAGGGAGAGGAGAAAGTGATTTACACTCGGATTACACGTGTCACGCATTATAGTTGCGATGTAATCAGGGGTTACCCCCCAAACGTGTGTCTGTCCAACTGCCTTATCTCGCCTGTTTCCTCCCCCCTGAGCAGAGACCTGAAGCCAGAGAACCTACTGCTCGACAAGGATGGGTTCCTAAAAATGACTGACTTTGGATTCGCCAAAGTTGTGGACACGCGCACGTACACCCTGTGCGGGACCCCCGAGTACATTGCGCCGGAGATTCTCCTCAACGTCGGCCATGGCAAGGCGGTGAGTGCACGGTGGGGCAGCCCCCCACATCCCGCTCTCTGGAAGGGGGCAGTCACAGGCGATGCAGCTTCGTCGCAACTACCGCTTTGAAACAGTAGGCGCGTACACTAGGCACCTACACTGGTCACCCCCTACAGTGGCTACCGTGTACGCTGACCTCCTCTCGTATGACCGCTTCATTCCCCCTCTACAGGCAGACTGGTGGACCCTGGGCATCTTCATCTATGAAATCCTGGTGGGGTGCCCCCCCTTCTACGCAAACGAGCCCCTCCTGATTTATCAGAAAATCCTGGAGGGCATCATATACTTCCCCAAGTTTCTAGATGCGAACTGCAAGCATCTCATGAAGAAACTCTTGTCTCATGATTTAACCAAGCGGTACGGGAACCTAAAGAAGGGGGCTCAGAACGTGAAGGAGCACCCCTGGTTTGGGAACATCGACTGGGTTAGCTTGCTCCACAAGAATGTAGACGTGCCTTACAAGCCAAAATACAAAAACATTTTCGACTCCTCAAACTTCGAGAGGGTTCAGGAGGACTTAACCATTGCGGATAAAATTACGAACGAGAACGACCCCTTCTTCGACTGGTAGGTCTGGCCTTCGCTCGGTTGGTCGTTGTAGTTCCTTTTTTTTTTTTTAAAGGGGTTATCCCAATTCGTGTGCATAATTTATTTCTTTCCTTTTTCTTTCCTTTTTTTTTCCTTTTTTTTTCCTTTTTTTTTCCTTTTTTTTTTCTTTTTTTTCCTTTTTTTTCCCTTGTTTTTGTCGTTATGCACAATTCGAACGACTTCGTCGTGTCTTCGTCTGCTTAACCGTCCGTTTTATTGGCCCCAAGGCGATCGTCCATTTCGCCATTTCACGTGGCATTCCCCGTTGGCGCCTCACCTCCCGCGGCAATTGTCCATGTCGTCCCAACTTCGCGAAGCGATTGAACAGGCGTCGTGGAAAGGTATCCTCTCGTGTGACATGGCAAGTCGATTGCGAGGAAATGTCACCGTTCGTGTGACATGGCCAGTCGTTTACGGGGAAAGGTGGCCGTTCGTGTGTCATGGAGAGTCGTTCAGGCGGTGTGATAACCCCCTTTGTGAGTAACGCTGCGCCGACGTGGGGGCAGATGGCTCGCCGGTCCAACGGAAATTTTGCCACCTATATGGAACGTTCTCATAGTGGAGTTACCGCTTTGGTGAATTCCCCCTTTTGTGGAGTACCCCATTTTGTGGACTATCCCCTTCTGTGGACTATCCCTCTCTGTGGACTACCCCCTCCCATGTGTGATTCCACACCGTGGATGGAAACAAAATGATATACAGTAGTGATTGGTTTTGGATAAGTGATAAAAAAAAAAAAAAAGTTACCACTGGGGTGTGAGTAGAAGACCGTCCCCCCCCAAAGGGTCATGTCCCCAGGAGAAGGGGTACATATGGTGGCACCAATTTGACTGACCATCTGGGTAGCTGTCCCACCGGAGGGGGGAAGCTTCACCACAGTGTCACATTCCTGTAATTTAAAAGGTGAATTAAATCGGGGGGAATTCTGTTCACACTGATGTATTCCCTGTTTTGCATTTCCCTCTTGTCCTCTTCCGTAGAAGCGGGCTGGAGGAAAGGGAATAAAGATTTGTTTCTCTTCTTCATCTTCCCCGCGTTGTCCACTTTGGTGGCCCTTCGTATGTCAGTCTCACATGGATAATCTAGTCCATTTTTGTAACTGTATAGCAGATCAGAGCAGTTCACCATTTTCAAACTTCTATTCTGTACAGTGTTGGCTGCGTCGTAGGGGTCAGGCCATCTGTAATGCTTTATGTTTACTTTCACAAGTTTGAAGAAATATTTGTACGTGGAGTAATGCTCTCCGAAGATGCTGTAGGGGGAGGGGCCGAGGTAGATGGTGAGATTTTCCTTAGCGGGTACCTTGGGCAGGAATCGGCAGTGGCGGTCCATCGTTTCGATCAGGTTGTCTGCGGGGGGGGAGGGCAGCAGAGAAGGGTAAAGCGCATTAGAATGGGTGAGAAGTGGTTAGCTTTATTAGCGTGGGTGATAAGTGGTAAGCATTATTCGCTTCGGTGGGAAGGTTTGGAGTTCCCTCTTATGTTCACTGCACGGACAGGACTGCTGCCGCGGAGACTTACCATCGTTGTCGAAGAAGAAGACGTCAGGACAGAGTTCCTTATATTTGTCTCTGTCGCAGATCCTCTCCTTTAGAAAAAAAGCCTCCTTCATTCTGTTGTAAAGAAGAAGTTCCACCAGATCGAGCATCCTATCTGCATTTTTTTCGAAGCACCTCACTTTTCTCTCTTGTCTTTTTATCGAATGGGAGATGTACGCGAGGTACTTCTCCCTTTTTGGTTTCTCGAGTGTATCCTCTGATGAGAGTACCGTCTCCAGGTGTGCCTCCTCAGGGTGGAAGACCATGTGTACACTTCCTGCTTCGGCATACCCATGGATAGAAGCTGAGACGTTTTCAAATGTTCCCACGTGCTTCAACGGATGGCCTGCAAACAATGTGATGTCCCTTTTGTTCAGCTCCCCTGTGAGAGCACCCTCTCGCACTGCATCCTTCCTTTTCCTTTTAAGGAACACACTGTTACGCCTCTTCCTCTGCACACGCGCGTAGTAATTTGTGTACCTTCTATTCCTCTTAAACGTCCTGCATTCTGGCAGGGTCCTCCTTTTTCGAATACTACATTTTGTATGCTCTCTGGTGAAGCATGTGCCATGCACCTTTTGGTTGGTGGAGTAGAGACAGGGGCTGCTGTATCGACTTGTGTAACGCGGGAGTGAAGCGGACTCTTCCTCCATCAGAGGGGGTGCTGGATAGGTTGTCTCTGGGTAAGCTCTCTCTGGGTAAGCTGTCTCTGGGTTGGACTCAACCGATGGCGACGTGCATTCATCCGCGTGCTGTTCTAATTCTTCCCTGTCATCTCTGCACGTGGAAGCACTTACCCCTCTTCGCTTGGAACAGCTCGGCGAGCACCTATCCTGACTGTCATGATGAGGCACATCGGGCAGATTCATCACATCAGGCACATCAATCACGTCCATAACACCAGGCAAGTCCATCACATCAAACGCATCGAAAGGGTTGCTGCTACTCAGTCGGTTATTGTATATGCCCTTCATGTTTGCATAAGAGTTGAAGAAAATTGCATTCTCCATCTTAAAATCTTCGTAAGTGTATTTGGGCGCTTTTCGCTTGGCCTGGCTGCGTGCGCTTGTGGCGCAGAAGGAGCGTAGAGGTTCACCCCGCATGCTCAAGGGGTGTGTCTTTACGAGGAATGTTCCGTTTGTGGCAGCAGAACTTGTCCTCAGACACCGTGGGGGGAAGGAAATGAAAAAAAAGAAAAAAAAAAAAATTACCACCTGGTCGTTGGTCACTACATCAGGAGAATGTGTGAACCGACGAGCCTATGCAGGTGGCCCTCCAACACACCCCGTCACGTTGAGAATGCTCCTGTGTGGTTGCAGTTGTGCCGCCCAACCTGGGTGAGAAGCGACTCAGGTTGTAAGGCGGAAGTTGTCAGAGGGAAGCTTTCACGTGGAAGTTCACCAACGGGAAAAGCTTGGAGTGACGCATTTGGGGTGATGGGGACTCGTTCTTCTTCCTCTTTCGTGAGTACCGCGCGTCCGGCTGGAAGATGAAGACAGGTTCTTTTTGTGGAAAGGGGTCTCCTTCCGTGGGTTTCTCAATTGTGCCCGGGAAGTCAACACGTGGCAGCTTTTGCGTCCTTAAAAAATTGGCGTCCTTTTAACGTGCGAAATTAAGAGGCTGCTTAGCGTACGTTTTGTGAGAAAAGTTGGCAGCTGGATTGCGTCAGGCGCGCCAGTTGGATTAAAACAAAAAAGAAAAAAAAAAAAAAAAGAAGAAAAAAAGACGAAGAAGAAGAAGAAAAAAAAAGTAAATTGTTTGGGTGGGGGAGCAGTTTCTATTACGTACAGGTGTACCCACATGTGTGGGTGGTTGTGTGCATGTGCTCTTACCGAGGCGCTTTCGCATGCTCATGCAGAAGGGAATCCATCGGTGCGCAGTTCCAGCGCAGATGTCGCCCAGTTGGTACACAGTTTTTGGCCAGTTGGTTCTCATTCCCTGGCATTCTCTTCTGCCCAGTTGGTGGGCGGCCAAGTCAGCCGGACCACGAGATGTTCATCGGGTGGTGGGGAGTCACCTTAAAGCTCTGCAAGCCGCTCATCGCAACTTCCCCATTCTGGTAAGAGCTGAAATCCACAAAGGCCACGTTCCTGCCGGGGATATGCCTGACCTCGCAAAAGCCAGGGTACTGATTAAAGAGAATCTCCAGAGCATTCTTATTTATTTCGTTTGGTAAATTCTGGACAAAGAGGGTAAACACGTTGTCCTTATTTTCGTAGCTTGTTGTCGATTTATAATTCGTAATTGGTTTATACGTGCCCTCGAGCTTTTCTATGATTCTGGATTTTGTCTTCGCATAGTTGATATTTATGTGCTTATTGAGGAAGAGCTTCCCCTTTAGATTTTTGTAGGCCAGGGTGGAAGATGCGATGGTGTTGAAAACGACGAAGGCTTGGCCTCTGGACTGGTTGGCCTTCTTTATAACAACGTCGAGAACATTCCCATAGGGGCAGAAAAACTCGAACAGAAGATTTCTCAGATCCTTAACGTTTATTTTCTCCTCCAGATTGTTCACATACAGTGTCTGGTTCGGGGGGATGTCGAAGGGGTCCATGCTGGGAGGGATGAGGGTCGCGTAACAGCAGCGAATCGGGGGCATACAATTTCAGATAATTAATTAGCTCTTCTCACGCCTGACTTGTCGGTCTGGAGGCCTGACTTATTCGTTTTCACGCCTCACGTGTCGGTTTGGAGGCCTCACTTCACTGTCCGCACTATCGCAGAAAGAGGTTGACGAAGGCCAGGATGACACACGCCACGGACACGTATAAGGACAGGCGGTCCCCAATGACTGCAAATTTGCCAAGGGTACCGAGGAACCCGTTTTTCTTGTTGTCGAAGACGTTGGGGAAGCGCGGCTTCAGGTATGTACATGTGCATATGCAGAGGATGATAACGGTGATCATGGATTCCAGGTTAAATAGCGCCGACATGGTGGGAGAGAGGGTGACGTTTTGCAGGTTGGCGTTTGGCAGGTTAGCCGTTTGGCGGATTGGGAGCCACTGTGTGGTGCTGTGCCCCTCTGTGTGGAGCTATGCCCGCTGAGATGATGAGCCCCTTTTCGACGGTGTAGCTGGGTTGCCGAGCCTCTATTCCTCTTGGAGTTGGCGCGCCGTGGCTATCTCTTACTCTGCGGAACTTCAGCCCCGCTGGTGCTCACCCCACTGCAACTCGACATTCGCGTCGAGTGCTGCAGAAATTCTCGAGCACAGAGAACGCCTAAGTCCAGGCACTCATGATAAAAAAAAAAAAAGAAAAAAGGCAGTTGCAAAGGTTTGTCCTTTTGCAAAAAAGGGGACCAGCAGGAATGGAATCCTTCCTAGCATGTGGTATAGGAAAAAAGAAGATAAAATAATGACGACGATGATGATGATAAGCACGAAAAAAAATAATAGGCACAAGAGTGCTCAAAGCAGCAGTGGGGAAGTGACTAATGGGAAATTCAGAAATATTAGCCCTTAGTTGTGCCAAATGCGATGGAGAGAGAGAAAAAAAATATACCAAAAAGGGGAGACTACTCTCCCTTTTTTGTCACTAGTCGTTCCAAGTCGACTTGCAGTGGCTCGACTGCGAAGACCGTCACCTGCGTCGCGTGTCCCATGGGAGCGCCACGCACAAGAACGCATACGGACATACGTTTGTACATACATTTGTACATACCTTTGCACAAGCCTCTGTATAAGCCTATGCAGAAACCTTTGCATATATATATGGGCGCTCTCTTGATTCGCTTCCCTCCCGTTGAGGAGCTGCCCAACCGGGACGCGAATCTGCAAAATGACCTCTTACAAAATGGCCGCTTACAGAATGGGCCCTTAGAAAATGGGGATCTCCGGGAGGGAAGAAGTTCACGCTGCGGCGAACCAGCGGAGTACTCAAAAAAATAGAATAAAAATAAAGTATAATGAAAGAAAAATAAAGTAGAATAGAATAAAATAACGATATTGCAACGGGGTGCTGCCCCCGCTATGGCGCCGCCAGCTCCTGCAGAAGCCGCTTAGAGCTGATGACCTCCGTAGTGAATATCAAGTAGTGGTACCCCCGGCTGTGTGTGTTCAAGTTGCGGATGGCGGCGATCTCCGCGTAGGAAATGCCGCCCACATAGAAAAGCAGCACGATGTCCTTGTACCCCTCCGGGTCTCCCCCCCAGAGTGCCTTCTTCCCCTTGTCGTCGACGCCAAACTTGCCATACCCAACGGCATTCTGCACAATGTCGAGCGTAGGTCCGCTCAATAAGTTAAAGATCTCTGGGAAAGCCTGCATGTTGTTCTTTAGTATTCCCATGTATTCTATTAGCCTCACGGAAAGAGGAGCGTACCCATTGCAAACGTATGATATATCGTTGTGCTCATTAGAGAGTAGGTTAAAATGGTTTCTCAGGTAGCTCCAAATGAATTTCTGCTTCGACTGATGTTTTAAAATGTTACACAGATGCAACTTATTTATACGACTCAGTTCTCTTATGCCATAATTCTCAAGGATGTCTTTTTTGAGTTCATTGGTATAGGTCTCACTGAAACCGTTTGTCACCACAGAGAAGAGACACAAAAGTCGATACACTTCATAGATGTCCTCATTAGAGTATATAAGAAGTTGAATCTGCTGGACGATGTTATGTAGAATGGTCCTATTGGATGTGCTATTCAACTGTATTATTTCGTCTTCCAATTTGAGTTTGTTAAAGTTGGCTTCTTTCTTCATTGTGGTCAGGATGAAGGAAGCAAGGTTCACATGAGTCGACAAGGAGTTGTGTTCATAATGCTTCACTTTAATTTTTTTCAAAAATGTGTTTATCTCTTCTATATCTTTCAGGGTTTCCTTTTCCTTGTACGTTTTCTGTATTTCGCTAGCTTTGTTGTGAAGGTAGAACCCGACTTTATTTGGACTCAGATCCTTTATGTCGTTGTAGAGCACATCAACCGAGTTCTTCAGCTTTATCCTCACCATCATGTTTTTTAGAACATCACTGTTGTGTTGGCTCTCTTGTTCTTTCCTCTCCCATTTGGCTTCCCCTTTGTCCTCCCCACCTGGATTACTCATCTCGTTAAATATAATATATCGAGGGACTTCTATCTGTAAGTTTGAGATGCCAAACAGATGGTCTAGTAGTCCCTCGTATGTAAAGGGGGTACAGAATGGTGTCACCATGTCGATCTTCCGATCGATGATTACACAGGAGTCAATCTTCGTGGATACATTAAGGAGGAAGTTAAAGTTGGATACCCCTAGCTTCTCCTGCAGGTAGCTTTTCTCCTTTTTGCTTCTCCTTTCCATCTTCTGTTTATCCTTTCTTTTCAATAGGAAGTTCGTATTGTCTTCCTTGGCCATGAAGTTTGGACCTGTGCTTGCTGAGCCACTCTCGTACTCTTCGTCCATCAGATATGCCTCTTCCGATGAGTCTCTTCTTTTCTTCCTCTGCAATGATTTGATTACCCTTTTGTTTTCCCCTTTGGAGGGACGGCGACGTGAGCCTCCCTTTCTTCTCCCCTCCTGGACGGCTCGATTTATCTCCCCCTCTGTATGGCCTCCACTGGGGGACATTCCTTCCTCCCTCTTTCCGCCACTTCTCCCAAAGGAGCTTGAACTTTTATTTCCATCCCTGCCACTGTTGGAGGTGTCTCTTCTTTTAATTCCCTCTCCTCTGGAGTTCCCTGACCGGTCCGAATCAGAGTCGGTATTTACCCCTTCGTTTGGCGCGGCTCCGGTTTCTACGAGTGTTCCCTGTGATGGCATCTCCCTCTTTATCGATTGTTCGTTTCGCTTTCTTGTCCATTCCACGGGTGTGTGTTCCTCTCCCTCGAGTGTCTTTTCCGCCGCTTCCTCTGGCGCCCCTTCGCTCCCTCCGGGGGGGTCTCCCTCCGCCGCATGGCCATGGTCCTGGTTATCTTGATCATCACGGTTTCCATCATTATCACTGTCCCCTTCACCGTCACTGTGATCGGCATCTTCACCGCCATCGTCACTGCGATCACCATCTTCACCACCCTGCTCAGCTTCATCTTCCTCCTCCGCGCCCCTTCCCCTTTGGGATTTATTTCCCCTATTTTTGTTCTCCCGAGGGGGCGTCTTTCCCGGAGTGGTCCTCTTCTGGTTGCCTTTATCGAGCGGCTCCCTTCTGGTGCTGGGACTCCTGCTGCTCGTCCTCCTGCGGCGTGCGCGCTCCGAGAGGAAAATTTTATGCAGAGCGTACTTCACCGGGATGACGGGTGGTTGGCCTGAATCTTGGAAATGTCTGACGTCCTGCATGTTTTGCAAATTGTTCAGGATGTCTAGGAAATCTTCGTCAAACTTATTGGACGCCTGGATGTCGAAGTTCATCGAGACAATTTCCTTCCTCAGTTGTATTAACTGCTCTACTATGAAGTGTGACAAGTGTCCCAAAGATTTGATACTTTTGAACACACCATCAAAGAGGTGTTGCAAAAACATGAGGCTGAAAGAACACATGAGGAGGCTGGTGAAATCGCTGTCTACGTAATACTCCTTGTAGAGTCCCTTTATCTCTAGGCTGAACACATCATTGTACAGTGGGAAGAAGTAAAGAGGGAAGACAATCACGCGTATGTGGATATCCAACAAGTTGTGCTTTAAGATTTCGGCCTGGCACATGGGAGTCATGTAAGGAATGAACACGAGGGCATACTTTCTACCACCCCCAGGGGGTTCCCCTCCAAGCTTTCCCCCTCCGCCTTGGCCTCCTCCTAATTTGCCGCTTTCACTTTTTGCAATCCTTTCAATTAGTTTGAAGACATTTTCGATTTCATAAAAGTGGGGGCGGAGAAAGAATAGGATATTGGAAACATTGTACAGTTTGCTCACGTTAACTTCTGTTTCGTTTTCCAGGAGAAATACATGCTCTATGCGTTCTTTGTTAATGTCATCGTCGTTTAGGACCACGTTGAGGAGGATATGCAGAGACCTCTCGAAAAAAAGGCACTTGTCCCCTTTGAACCGTCTGAAGATGTTAAGCAGCTGAGTCCGTCCCTGCTGCCTCAGCGCATCCGTCACGTTCATCGTTTAGCGCTAGGTGCCCAACCAACGTCGTGGTGGGGGACCTGCTCCTTTCGCCTCACCTCTCTACAAAAGGGGTAGTCCCTTGCTCTTTCTCATTTAATCGAGGAGGGGTCCCTCCACGCGCCGCGCCCGGATGGAAGTGATAAAGCGGTACAATCGCAGACGGGAGTGATAAAGCGGAAGACTGACGGACGGGAGTAATAAAGCGGCACAATCGCAGACCGAAGTTATTATAACCGCTGTTTTCCCCGCTTTAGCACTTCAAACAGGAAGGAGCCAGTAAAATCCTGTTCGATTAGCAACCCGCCAAGAGGAGCCAAACGCTATCTCCTACGCCTATGGAGAAATTTTCCTAGTCTGCTCAAGTGAAAAAAAAAAAAAAAAAAAATCTACCAGCTCAGGATGCCCATAAATAATTTTCTGTAAAAATTATTCTACCCTGGAAAACCTACCTTGAACGGAAAATCGTCGCAATTTTTGGGAGGCGAAACCTGCATCCGACCTATGTTGGCAATGCGTCGGTTTATGCGGCGAGATAATGTTTCCTCATTTTACTCCCTGCCTGGTGATAATCCCCCATAAGGCTTTCTTTCTTTTTGGTAAACCTCTCTGCACCGTGGTAGGTTTAACTGTTTTCCATTCTTTACGTCTCTCCGGAGCCGTAAGGCGAACAACTAGGAGAGCGTTTCACAATAATGAATAAGAGTAGGCGTAATGATTTTTTTTGTTTTTTCTTTTTTTTTTTCTTGCATGGTTGTTAACCTGTGTACAGCACACGAGCGCTACTTCCCGCACTTGCATGGCATAGTTTTACCTCTCCGGCCCACAAATGCACAATGCAGTCCATTAAGGAGGGCTACGCCTTTTTCATTCTCTACCTATCCCACATCCTTTGGGGTTGGTGAAATTGAACCAGTGTGTACTGGGCAAGGGTGCGCGGAGGAGACCCTTCCGCGTGACACCTATGCGTATGCCTATATATAAACACATTTGCATACGCATGTGACAGGTACCCTATTTCAGCTTTCCCCGCAGATGCACTGCGTTTCACCCCGGTTACCACCCCAATTTACACTTACAGCTTCGTACTTAGTCTGGGCTTTCGTATTCGATGACTTCTTGAACGTCTTGTCCTTCCCGTTCCCTTCCAAGTATGGTTCTCTTTTCCCGCAGAAGGCGAAGCGCCCCAAAGGGGCTTTTTTATGAGGGTATACGTGTGCCCGTTTTGAGCTTTTTTCTAGGCTGTTCTTCACTTTTGTTTTTTATTTTTCTTATTTTGCCTCTTCTCTTCCTACCGTAGGTACTGGGCGGCCATCATCCCGTGTGCTATCATCTTCACCTCCTTCTACTTCATTTTGTTCACCATTATTTACTCATTCGTGAAAACGGAGCCACCGACCTCGATGCACCTTCTAGAAGGTTACATGGGAGTGCGCAGAAATGGGGGTTAATGTGTGAAACTTCCCCCAGTATGGATGGCTGTTTTTCCGACAGTTTGTATATGTGTCTCATCGCCTTCATCCCTTTTTTGCACAGATGACCACTCCGTTTTCGAGGACCAAATGACAGAAAGTTCCCTAAATCGGATGAATGACTTAAGGATTGAACAGCTGAACAAACTGTTGTACGATACGTCCCTTTACTTTGAGTAGACCACTGAGAAGAAGTGATCCCACAAATTGGGGGATCCTTTTTTGTTGTTCCTAAGGACATTTGTCTGTTTGGGATTGAAAAACGGGGGAAATGTGTGCAGGGTAACTTGAAGCAGGAGCACACAAAACCTACTCACATGCGAGGCATGTTCCTCACCAACTTTATGGAACACTATTTAGTGAATAGCTCTATTTAGCGGCTTTTCCGTTTTGCTATTCCTTTTTTTTAACTTATATTTTTTTCTTCTTTTTTCCCTTAAGTGGCATCATTAAAGGATAGCATTCTCTTTTGCTTCAATTGTTTCCCCCCATTCGACGAGCAGACGCTGGCGTCACTTCGAAAGGGTACATTGTGGAAACTTCACATTGTAGGACATCGACCCATGTTTAATTATATGATACATCCACATCAGTTAAATCGAGTTTGCCCGTTTTGACCACACGTTCTGTATTTCATGGAAAGGAAGGAAGCACTTATCATTCCGTTCTTTTTTTTTTTTTGTCTTATCTTTCCCAGTTGACTTTCTATAGTGGCGGTGAATAGCACCCCAGGTGAGAGGTTCATATATGGATGAGCAGAAAGGGGCGCAAAATAGAATGAAAAAAAAAAAAAAAAAAAACCGAACTAGCCAAAACGTCTCGTGTTCGTACATTTTCGCACACATCTTTTTATAACGTTGGTGAGGAGGTGTATTTGAGCTTACAATTGTTGGCCTTAAATGTGTGTGCAAATTTGTCTTCATCAGTATGGCGACAACTTTAGCTATCTATGTAGCTAGCTTTTTTTTTATTCTTTTTTTTTTTTTTACAACTGTTCATAATTTTGTTCATCTATACAAATATGTTCATATTTTTTTTTTAATCGATAGGGGAATTTGCCGCTATTAAAAAATACGGCGCGGTTAGGCGATACTTGGCAACGCTTTTCGCAAGCGCTTACATATGTGAAATAAGCACAATTATGTGCGAAGGACACCCAAGGAACATAAACATTTGGGGATATTCGCTTTGGCCTTTTTTGTTTCTTTTGCCTACACTTATATGGATGATGCAGGAGACGTTTCTGTGGGGAATTTCTCTTCCTGCGGCCTTTCACTGCTGGGGTGCAAAAGCAGAGGCGCCACGTGGGTGCCATGTTGCGTGGTCACTCTCATGTGGAAATTATTTTTTTTTTTTTAACTCATTCCGCCTAAAAATTGAATTAATATTTTTGGGGAGGAGGTAATGCCTGCACCAGCATCTTGTATTCTGCACCCTTGCACCTCTTCGCTGTTTAGCAATTTGTGTGCCGCGTTTATTCGCATTTGTTCACCTTAATAAGATTCGTTCTACCGTTATTGAGGTTTTCCTATCTGTCCGTGAAGACGCATATCATTTGGGGGGGACCTGTCCAATTACGAGAACAGTGGTTTATATCTACGTACGTGGCGCATTCATACAAGTGGGGTTTTGACAATCCCCCCGACCCCCCGCAAAAAGAAATGTGCGTACACATGGTTATGTGGTTAATCAGACAGTGTTCTGACGGTTTGGGCGCTTCATGCTCACAGCGTTAACACGAATGCACGAGTGTGTAAGGAGGCCACTTACAACTGCACATTGTGTCATTCTTCGCTGCTAGAGGGAAGATGCCTGTGGCAATGAAACGTGTCGCGGGGTGGGCTGCACGTTTACAACGAAGAGAAGCAAAAATAATTGAGGTGGCTTATGGAGAGGGAGAAAACGCATGCATGGCTTCCGCTGCGATTTTTTGGAGATCCGGTCACTCGGTTCGCCGCGGTGTGCATGTGCGTACGTATGTACATGGGTATGCATGGTTACGTCTGCACCGGTGCGGTGGTCTGTATTTGCGCTTACGTCTATGCGGGCCCTGCACTCGCGCCAGGGAAGCTTGCAGAATCAGCCTTACGAGTACGCGCAAGTGCACAGGTATAGGCAGAGGTGCACATGCTTAGATGCAAAGGTGAACATATATACGCCTACAAACAGCGTTGAAGCGAATTTTTCCAAGTGGAAAAAAAAGAAACAAAAATTGCACCAGATATCTAAGCAATGTGTGATCAATTTTGTCGTATATATTTTAGTATTGTTTTAAAAAATCTCGACATAGAAGATGGAAATGCAGGGTGAAGAAGGGCCCCGGACCCTGCCAAATGACCCCCTTTTTCACAGTTAAATGAAAACATATAGCTATGTAATGTAACTATGGGGGTAAGAAAAAAAAAAATATAGAAAGAGCCCTTTAGGCCATCGCCGCAAAAAGTACCCAATGATACAATTATGCAGAAAAAAAAAAACAAAATTTACAAAATGGTGAAGCGTAATAAAGGGTGAGGAAGAGGTACACAAATTGTCACCTCAGTGATAGCAGTAAGATGAAGCAAGTGGGAAAGTTGGGGACATGTACAGCTGCACGAATTGCATGTTATTTCCCGGAACTCCGAGAGATGGAAGGCCAAAAGGAAAAGTACAATGATTAGCAGAAGTCGTGAAGGGAGTGAGCACTGCGAAATTAAGAAAATTACCTTCTCTTTTTAAACCTTTCGGCAGTGACCTTTAAATGGCACCACACCGGTGTCGTTGCTTTGAATAAGAGGAAGAAATAGTGTTGTCTTTTTTTTTCTTTTTTCAAGATGAAGTGGACAGAATGGGGAAGAAAACTCCGTTGATGATTGCCATTCAGTCTAAGCTGCAGTCGCGGGGATATTAGCGTGGAGAGTAGTGGGACTGGAGGATGTCCTCCCCACAAAGGGGTGCTAAGTATACGGTGCGTGAACGAACGAAGAGGCAAACAGTTAAAGTTACGTGTCTAGCGAAGCATGACCAGTCGGATCACACCGCAAGATAAGATGCCTGAGCTCGCTTTGTCGCCTCGCGCAAGTACTCACTTGTACACATATGCACTCACGTGGGAACGCACAAGTTTGCCTTGTAAAATTTGAAGGCGCAATGCACTGTATGCAACACAGACAAGAAGGAGAGTGTCATCCCTCCCTTTTTTTTTTTTTAATCCGTTAGTACACGAAAGAGCTGAAGTGATAAGTTAGATTGACAAACCATGTGGTTCATTAAAATGGCACATGTATACGTATGTAACAAACCTGCACATTGTGCACATGTACCATAGAACTTAAAGTACAATAAAAAAAAAAAAAAAAATAAGAGGTCAGGGTAAAAAAAAAATTCCAGCATGATTAGCAGAATTTCTCTGGTCAATGTGAAGTAGTAATTGGACCTCCCCCCCCAGGTATATGTTCGTCACTGAATTGGGTCAACGAAGGGAGGGGTACAGCTGAGTTGGCGTTACACGGTGCAGCGCAGCCGGGTAGGCATAGTTATACCAAATTGTGGAGGGGGAGGGGGGAACTCTATTCGTCTCTCCGGGTGGAGCGGTAAGCGGTTCAGCAGTTAAGCGGACGCACATACAAGGTAACAAATGAACAAACGAACAAAAGAGCCGACTCGCTCGTGCCCCCCTTGCAAGCACTTTAATCATCATCACCCCAAGGAGAGGAAAATGTAGCCAAAAGAGAAAAAAAAACTAATTGATATATGTATTTCCCCCTTTGTGAGTCAAGTAAGTGAAGTGATGGAATGCGTAGTACTAGTATGTGATGAAGGGAGCGGGACAGACGTAGCGAGTTGTGTGTACGCACCAGCACGTGCATGTAAGCGTGTGAATTAGTATGCATACCTTAATGCGCATACTTCCAAGTGAACGCAACTAACGTAGGTGGTTACGCGTACAAATACGGAGGAGAAATGTGCGTTTGCGAGCGTGGCTTTTGCTGTTTGAAACCACAGAGCCAATGCTTCAGAGAAGGAGAGCTTTACGTCCTGGTCAAGGGGGAAGAGTCAGCTGGCCCGCTGAACAAGGTTACGTAGTGCATTACGTGCCCGTTAATTGTCTCACATGCATGCAGGCAAGAAAAAAATAAAAGTAAGCACCATGTGTAAGCGTTATATTTAAGCATCACATATAAGCATGATATATGAGCATCATATATATATATCTATATTTTCTTTCTGTACTGCACCCACGCGTATACGTCTGTGCATACGGGCGGGGCAAGGAGATATGGCTAGTTACAGAATTTACCTGTGGACTTCCTTGATTAGAATTTGTTTGTATGTTCATCAGAATGGGGGCAAATGAGTAAAAGGAGACGTGAGTTTTTTTTTCTTTTTTTTTTTTTGTTTACATATCTACTAGCTAGAAAATGATGTGTAACCCGAAGGAATGAACAAAGGTTTCGTGTTTACACGGGGGCCGTAGCAAAGCCCAGGAGGACGAGTGGAAGAGAGTGTGTACGTGCATGTAAATATATATTCATATGCTTTATACATGGGGATGTACGGCTTTTCCCTCCAAACCCTAAACATGGTGATCTCTCGATTTTTTCTTTTTTTTTTATTAGTCGTTTACGTGAAAATGTTAACGGCAGTGTGCGCACTTGTGTAAGCTTAAGTGTGTACATGTTGTTACTCCGTTCATGAGCCCTCTATCTGGCGAGCGTGCATATATAACACACTTGTTAAACAATTCCGCTGGAGGCAAGATTTTTCTTTTTGTTTAACCATTTAAAACAACTATTAACTGTTTCTCTGTTTATGTGAAGCTTTCTCCATTTTGATCTGACCATATCTGCCTCCGTGTTGGCTAATACAACCGGAGCTTAAACTATTTCTTTTTTGTTTTTTTTGTCACATGCATTTTAGAAAAAAAAAAAAAAAAAGAAAAAAGAAAAAAAGAAAAAAAAAGAGCAAGATAAAGCTTCATAGTATGGGTAGCTAGCTTAATTTAAGAAAAAAAAAAAAGAAAGAAGATTTTTTCCAAAAAGGCTTTGTTCTTGAAGCATAGAATTAAAGAAAGTAATTTTTTTTGTGCATAGCTTTTTTTGTTTTGGCAAATTTAGTGGAGGGGAGCGGGGATGGCCCCTGTCTTGTTGGAGACAAGTAAAAGGGGAGTACCGTCAACGTGAGGATGTGCTGGGTGCACGTGTAAATGTATACAAGGGGGGTGCATATGCATGTGTATCAGCGTGTGCGTGTGTGTAAACGCGTGGTTGTAGACAGAAGCGAGGGAGCATCCGAGGAGTAGAGGAGAGTGCCCCCCACTCAGGAATCCACAAGCCCGGCATGGAAAAGAGGGAGGGAAGGGAGCCCAACCAACTAGTGGAGCCCAAGGATCCAAGAAGAAAAAATGCCGTGGAAGTAAAGGCGGAAAGCTCCAAGAAGCCATGGTACTTACACGTGGAAAAAACCAAACTAACCTATTTTTTCGATTTAATCGAGGAGGACCTATCTTGTGGGTTTAAAAGAAAAATTAGCTTGGCCACTCTGGGCAGTGCAGACGGGTCTTCTGTCGAGGTGCACGACAATGCGTTTAAGAGGGTCGCGGTCAAGACGGAGCAGCCAAGGGACGGTGAAGTGGGTGCCGAGGTGGGTACCGACGTGGCTATCGAAGTTGCTACCGAAGTGGCTGTCGAAGTGGCTACCGAAGTGGGTGCCGAAATGGGTGTCGAAGTAGGTGTCGAAATGGGTGTCGAAATTTGCACCGAGTCGGAAGAGAAAAATGAAGAGGGGAAGGAAGACTACCCCGAGAGATTGTTCCACGTGAGGGTGAGGGACGAGCACGAGCAGAGCGCCACGATCAGCGATGACCACTCATTTGAGGAGCAAGTCGAGGACGACTTGAGAAGAGAGATAACTACAAGCGCTGTACAAAGCTGCTCCGACGAGATCGAACTCTCCAATTATGTGTATCGAAAAGAACGATCCAGACTAGCCATGCGCTGCACGCATGATAAAAAGAGTTACAACTTATTGCTCTACCTGAATACGTTCTTGAGGGAGCTGACTTGGAGCAAGAAGGATCAAATCAATGGTTTGTTAAAAGCATTTAACCAGAAAAGATTTAATAATAACAACAACAAAGGCATGCGAAACAATTTTAAGGCAGACTTGTACAGGGTGGTGATACATGCCGGGGGTATCCTTTCCTTCAAATTGCTAAAAAGTAACAACGAAATTGGGAAAGAAACTTACTATATGAATGAGGAGCTACTGCACTTAGAAATTCATAATATCCTAGGGAACAACTACCCCATCAAGCAAATTTTTTACATGAATCAGCAGGTCCGTGATTTCCAGAGAGTGGTTATGCCTCAAGAACTGCAAAGTGATAAACCCATTACATGTGGTATCCTTCTCGATTTTGATTACATGGGTCGTTCGTTCGAAATGAATGAACAGAGGCCGATGAAGCTGGTGGACTTGTTGGTGATGCTGGATAAGATTTGCGAGCTCCTTCGCGAGAACTGCACCGTGATTTATGTGCACCTCGCGGAGCCAAACTATGCGGGTACGATAAGGGAGCTGATTCTCCCGCAGCCGCAACGCGCTGCCAAGAACACGAACGGCGCACACCGGGGGCACGCATGCAGGCACAAGAAGGCATACAGCTACCTGTTCGGCGACCTGGAGAGTACGATCAAGTTGTTTGAGGAGCGAAACATAAAGGTGGTGATTAGGACGAGCGATTCGACGGAGGAGGCGGAGTCGACCAATGGGGCGAAAGGGGCAGCACCGGCAGATAAATCGCTTTCGCCTCTTTCGTCCCATTCGACGTGTCTGTCACACTCGTCGGAGCCTTCGGCTATACCTCATGTGTCGCTCAAGAAAAAGAAAAACACAATCGTGAAGGACATCGCGAAATTATTTGAAAACCCCTACGTCGACAACATTATTCTCCTGTGCAATGACGTAGATGTGATATCTTATTGTTACCATGTTCGCCACAAGATGAAATACAAAAATGGAGAAGCACGCATGAAGGGAGAATACACTTTTCGATTCATGAAACCAGTTTTGATTTTCTCCTTCTTAAATAATCTGCCGATTAGAAATGGAAAAATATATCCTCACCTCATGCTGGACAGATTCTGCTACATGACTTTTATCATTACTACTTATCTTTTAAGGTGCCAAGCGAGAAAAATCGAGAAGGTGGCCGCAGAAAGTGATTTCAATGTGGACCCAGTGGAGGAGCTAATTAGGAAGTATAACTTTGAGAATAGCAAACTGAAGAAGACCATGAACATGTTACTTCTTGATGATTTATTGTACAAGGTGAATGCGAAGGTGAATAAGAAGACGAATAAGAAGATAGATAAAAAGACGAATGCGAAATCGAAGACAAATGCGAAATCGAAGACGAATGCCAAATCAAAGACGACTGCCAAATCAAAGACGACTGCCAAATCAAAGACGACTGCGAAGAAGAATGGAAAGACGAAGAGGAAGACAAATATGAAGTCAAAGACGAATGCAAAAACGAAGATGAGTGCGAAGACAACGATGAAGGGAAAGACAAAGAAGAATGCCAAAACAAAGATGAAGGCAAAGATGAACAATTCGAAAACAAAGATGAAGGCGAAGAGAAAGAAGAAGGCGGATGCGGAGGTCTCCGTTTCGGACTTGCTGCGCAGGAGCTTTTCTTCGGTCTACTACCCCATGCACTACTACTTGGAGGAATCCTGACGGGGGGTAGTCGAGGGGCCTTTTCTCGTGAGCATTTTCTTTAAATCGTTGACCGATCAGTCCGCTGCATGTGTAGTCCTATGCGTGTGTTCTCCCCTGCGTGCGCCCCTCGTTGTATGCTTGCTTCCCTCCGTGTGCCCATCCCCGTGGTGTTTCTGTTCCCCCCCCACACACCTCCGTCGCGCTTGATGTGCGCATTCCACCCCCACTTTCCTCGCGCTTGAGGTGCGCATTCCACCCCCCTTTCCTTGCGCTTGATGTGCGCATTCCACCCTCATTTTCCTCGCGCTTGATGTGCGCCTACTATCCCCATTTCCTTCGCGCTTGATGTGCGCATTCCATCCCCACAGCCGCGATGTAGGGCCACCAGATGATTCTTTCCACCATTTGTCCCAATCTGTGCAGGCACACGAAGCTGATTTTCATCCCCCCCGTAGAACATATAAACAGAATGGTGGTTGCTAGTTGTTGCGCCAGTTTGTGCATACCTACAACCCTTGTTTTTTGTTTTTTTTTTTTTTTACATGCGCTGGAAAAGGGGAAAGCTTCGTGGGACTCTTTTGCCAGTTTCCCCCAGCGCACGAGTGATTCTGTTTTTTGTTTACAAGTAACGTTTCATTCTGTCAGGGGAAAGGGAAAAAAGGGACAGTCTCTTGCACGCGGGGTTTACCTATATATATATACATGCATTTTTTTTTTTTCCCTATCGTATTTTTTTTTTTCATCCTCTGTGCGTTGCAGTCTGCATGATTCGCGCTGCATTTTTCATTTATTTATTTCTGTTTTTTTTTGTGATTTTGACGTGTAATCAGTAAAACCGGACTTGGGCGTAATGGATAGAGTGGTTGGCAGGCGCGCGGTAGTCGCTACGATTGGTGGCCGCTTCGATTGGCGGTCCCCCGAGTGGCGACTACCGCGCTCTGCGGCCCCTTTCCAGACAGCTTTCGTAAAAAAAGACCAAGTGGCACCTGAAGGGGAAGTCCTGGGGACGCGATCACACCGCCCCTGCGGGTGCGACGAGAAAGGGGAGCTGCGAGGGCTCAGCATGGTAGGCCAATCGTTCCACATGATGGAAAGCGATAGCAGTTATGGTAGCAGCGACGGTAGTAATGGTGGAAGTTGCGGAGGCTTCCTTGTACAGGAACACTAACTCGAATGCGGACATCACGCAAACGTGCACACATGCATACAGATCTGTCGACACAGAAGAGAAAAAAAAAAGGAAAAAACAGTAAAATTTCTGTGCCATACAAACTGCAAAAACTACATGTATAAATGAAAAAAGGAATTATTAATTTTTTTTTTTGGGGCGGGGTGCTCCGTTTTGGAGATCTTAGATAAAGTTACTAATTGAAACGGAAAAAAGAAAAAGAAAAAAAATTGCACCTAGCACCGTTTTGTTAAGAGGAATCCTTATGCAGATATAAAAATGTAGGCATGCATTGGCATACTGATGTACCTGTGAATGCATGAGTAGACACAGAAGCATGTAGATAGGGAAAAAAACAAAAAAAATATATATATATATATTCGTTGGGGGTAAAATTAGAAAATATGACAACAGAATTAAATAATATGAATCGTGTAAAATAGGTCACTCGGTGCATTAACATGTCAAAGGTGGGAAATTTTTTTTCGCGATCAAAATGGTTTGTGAGGGCGCATAGGGTGGCAAAGAATTACGCGACGAGCTGCACGTGTATGCATACGTGGCGAAGTATGTACTTCACTGTGTCTGTGCATGCATGCGTTTGTTAATTTATATATCCGCGCATCCATGTGTTTACTTTAAGCAACAAATCAAGCGGGGCTCCCCGAGGTCGCTGCGTGCACAGCGTTTAATGTTAAAGGCACTGCTGTTTTGTATTCGGAGGCTCCAGCCTTTCTAGGGATCGCCATTTGGGCATTTCATGGTATGGAAGGGGTTGAGAGGCCAATTCACTAACCTCCACCCTAGGCAACGTTTATAGGATACTCTTCGATAAAATAAAATAAAAAAGAAGCATTATTTATAAATGTGCTGATATATATCTGTGTATAGAAGCGCATGTATAAAGGGGCAAAAAAAAAAAAAAAAAAAATTAAACCGTGTAAGAGTTACAAAAGATCCGTGTAATGAATTAGGAATGCATGCATGTGCACAGAAGCGATGCAGAACTGGTAATTTGAAAGAGTCTACTTGGGGGAACTGAAACAATCAGGGTGAGAGCATCAGGTCGAATTCAAGCTAAGTCCTAGCGCAGAATTGTGGCTGTAAAAAGGAGTGAGAGAGACAAAAGTTTGAGGAATTTTACCTGCACTCGATAAGACACTCCTCCCAAGGAAAGCAATACATGGAGAAAGGTAAAAGTATGTCCCTGCGCATTTGGTTAGCCATTTTGTTGACTCTTCCATTTCCCAATAAGACAGGTATCCGCAGAATTTAAAGCAGTGAATCGGTTAGCGTTGCCTATCCATTTTCGGCCACGATCCGTAGGGTGCTTTGGATTCTAAGTCAAGTAAAAGGAGCGTGATCCAGTGAAAAAAGAAAAAAACGCAACAACATTGCAGAGGTTCCCCTAAATATGCATTGTGAATGGGGTGCATATAAACTTTATCGAGAGTTACTTATGCAGTGCAAAGGAATGTCCCTATCGGTGCAATTACACCCCGGGGTAATTAAGCCCTCGAATAAGCCCTCGGAGGCAGAATTAATGCACGGGCATATAAATGTGCATATGCAGGTGCATCCGAGCGTGTGTACGTGGATTTGGTCACATGGGTGTTCGTCCTCGTTGACACGGCCGGAGGCACTCTGCCTTTCCGAAGGGGGCATTGAATCCCCCACGAGAAGTGGAAACTGTACAGGAAAAAAAAAAGAAATAGATAAAAATAAAACTATGAAAAGGACAATGAAATGTAAAAAAAAGAAAAAGAAGAACAAATTTGTGAAAAGAAAAAAAGTGCATTTTTACCTTTTTGCCATTTTTAACGTATTATTTATTTTATTTTTTTTTTTTTTTTCACTTTTTCCATCTTTACACTGGCTCCTGCATTTTTCGAGAATTGGAACTAATTACAAGAGTTGCATAGAATGTACGTGAAACCGTATCACCGCTGATGCTATCAATGTGTATCGTTTAAAGGGATTTCTTTTTTTTTTTTTCTCCACAAGTAGACGAACAAAGAAGGAACTTTATCGCACATGCTTAACACACGAAAAAATGACCAAGAAATCCGCTATTGGTCCACCACAAAACTAATGATGATTAAACAGCAGGCACGATTAAGTACCGTGGAATCATATAGTCGGGTTGGCGCAGGCACCAAAATGGAATGCCCATATTCTATAAAGCAACACTTCTAGGCACACTCGAGTGCACTTTTAGATTCTTATCTTTTTTATTATATGCACCGAAGAAAGAAATGAAAAAAAAACAGAATTATCATTTGAACTATGGTATGTTCCCCTTAAGGGTACACTGCACGCAGAATCGGAAAAATAAACTAAACAAGGAATGCTCACTATTTTCTAAAAGGGGCTTCCATGTCTTGGAATAAATCTAGAAAAACGGGGAATGTCTTAAGCATTCGATGTATTAATATAAGATGAAATGTGTTACCTAAATTATTTGTAAAAAGAATAAAAAAAAAATAATTCTGATAAAGAGCACCTGGGATCGCCATGCTAAGGAACGCCTTTGTGCGTTCCGTTGAACGGTGCAGTGTATCCTTTTTTACACACCATGAGGGCTAGTCACCTTGTGAGTGTTCTTTTTTTTGTTGTTTTTTTTCGTTTCCGCCTTATTCGTACAGGAGCTAGTTTGATTGAGCTATTTTTTTTTTCCCTATAGGGAAATTATGCCCCCCCATCTCCTATACACATAAATACCTCGGTGCACAAAGTGGAAAGAGGTGCCTTCTTGTCGACAATTAGTAAAGCGTTCACCGAAGGGGTACATTTCTTTAGAGTCATTAAATGAGTGTATTAACTTATTTCGTATTTCTTAAAATACATTTTCTGAATAAGATACCGAATGCACAGTATTATACCGATTTTGCTATTTTTTCCTAATGGGGTCGTGATAATTTCTTTTTTTTTTTATTTGGTCCATTAACTTTGGTATTGCCATAGGGGTAAACGAGTGCTTTACGTGAGGTCATGAGTTAGGGCGAGGGAAGGGGTGCAATATGGCATGAAGTGTGGCTTAATGGGGCAGCCTGCACTTGGAAAATTTGAACTGGGTCAAGTTTTCCCGTTTGTACTCGTGTTAGCATTGCTACAATACATACGATTGCTACTTTTGTTAGTATCGTTAGTATAGTTAGTGTCGTTACTGTTGTTATTGTTTTATCGCTATCACTTCTCGGGGCGCCTTTATTTGTAAGACAGGTCGTTCCCCATTTCGGTAGTTGCTCAATTTGGTGATTCCTCAATTGTTCACTTTGCTTGACTTCCTCAGCTTATGGGATTCTTTTCTTAAAATGCCGAAGGAACCGAGCATGCTAAAGGAGTCCTCCTAGAACGGAAAAGCTGCGCAATGTGCATAAAGGAATGCAAATGGTATGGCAGAAGGGAAAATCGAATGAGATTATGAAGTGCATAGATATTTCTTCTGAAACCATTATTTGATGAAACTTTATCTGATCATATGGTTATTCTAATATGTAAATTCCCATTTAGGACGGTCCCTTCCCAGTATGCATAAAAAGCTCCTTTTGTATCTTCTGATACTCTTCCGAACAGTTGGTTCTATTTTTTTTACTATAATCATCGTGATGGAGAAGGAAACTCTAAAGAAATGAAAGAAAGTTACTCTGGCAGATGGTATTATTAACAGTTTGTGCTTTCCATTTGATTACGAATTGTTGCTTCACTGAAATGGCAAATTATTTCTTTTTTATAAAGAGGGGATTAACATGATCATTTCGATTTATCCATGTCGTGTTTGTTTTCTTTCTTCTCGGTAGGGAAAAATGTTAAGAGTAAGGTTTTCCTCTTCCTTTCCTCAGGATGGTGTATTCAGACGGTGTGCCCATCTTTTCAGGGGGTGAACATAGATTTGTGTCTACTGCACCTTATGAAGCAAAACGGGGCAAAGGAGGTGCAATACTTATTTTTACTTACCCACGTGAGTATCTTGAGTCATTACGGGAGGCTTCCCATATTTTGGTAGGTCTGAATCGGCTGCCTCAACGTTTTGCAGAACCGTGCAGAGGTGTTTATTCCCACCTACCCAAGTTCTCCTTCCTGTGTGGCGCTTTCAATCGATGCGATGTAAATGCCCCCAAGGTATTCACCACTGTTGTCACACTCTCATGATGACAACAATCAACAATGGATCGTATTTTTCTACATCCATTTTGTTATCTGCTCATTGGGGCCATTCCAGAGATTGCCAGAATAGGCGCCTTTGGCGAGAAGCATGAGCGCGTGTGAGAAGTGCTCCGGTTGATAGTGGCTTAGCTCACCGTACGCATGGAACTATGCAGGTGTTGAGAAGGACGCAGAGAGGAAGCCGTCCCTCTGGAAGGGTGCACATGCAGATTTGATATGTTATGCGAGGTGTCCATTCTGTGTATGCCTCACGACGCACTAGTGCGAGGCGCTCTTTTGGATGCATGAGCAGGGGGTGCATGCGTAGGGGAACCTAGACCAAGGTGCATGGGCACATACGCACCTTGAAAAAAAGATTCGCAGCAACTTCGTAACGAATGCCCATTGGAGAAGATGCCAAGATGTGTATCATACATTTCGGCGGAATGGAGCGTTTCTTCTTATGAATAAAAATACACAGTTGTTTGTGCTCCGCTTAGTAGATTTATGCTCACGTGAGAATCATGCTGATGGTGTGCTTCTGCGTTGCTATCTTTATAAACTATATCCGCAGAGAAATCTTCGTTATGGACAAATGGGTCATCCACGCACCCCCAAGGCAGCCGAATTTGCACGCACAAGTGTACACGCATGTGCGTATTAATTTACGCATATATACACATGCGTGCTCTCCCTGTTACTTCTTTGGTAAACACCTAGCTGAAAGGCACTCACACATGGGCCTCACGTGTCACATACGTTCTGCACTTTTCATTCGTGGCATTCCTGCACCATTGTCAAATTATACCCCCAGATGGATGTACAAAAAAAAAAAAAATAAAATAAATAAGGTTCATATGTGAGATAGAACGAACGAATTGTGCCGAAAAAAGAGGAATACATCCGAAGAATGCCAAAATAGCCAATGGATCCATTTGCACGAGGAGGAAAGTCAAAATTGATAGCCTTATTCAAATAGGAGAAAAAAAAAAAAATCCATCAAAATTGGGCGAAATGGTAATGGATGGATTAATAACTACAGTTGAATTTATGCATGCCTCAAAAGGCTGGTGTGTAATCTGTGCACATATTTATTTTTCTGGGAACATGTGGGGTCTGGCAACGAGGTGTTGTAACCATGGTATAGAGCAAGGGGCCTTTTAGTTGGTGGCACGCCCTAGGTACACACATGAGAGAATACACGCCTGCCTACGTTTGATATGCGACTGGGTTAACACCTACATTGACTGGTCTAGTTTGGCGGGCAGGTGGACGTGGAAGAACGAGAGGAGTTGATAGCTACGGGCTTTATTTTTTCCTGTAAAGACGAGTAATTGGGTGTGTTTAAGCGCTTTGGGCAACTCTATCCACTTAGCACGTGCGATATGCTTTTCTATATATAGAAGAACGAATCACTTCTTTATCCGCGCCGTGGCAATAGGAGCAGTCTGCTTAGCGTCCCGGCTGCCCCATAGAACAGCCACTTTGGCGTGAGTTCCTCATTTTCACGTCCGCAGCTTACTCCCACCTCCTTTTTTAACAGCATCCATTTTAAGTTCCTCTTTTAAGATTTACTCTAATTAGCACCTCCCCGGTGGCATACCGCTTTGGCGCTTACTCTGCAGTTGGAGTGTTGCCCACCCTGCGTGGGCACGTTCACATAAGCTGTCCGTCCGAGGGGTCATCAAAATCGTGCATTCCGTCGTTTTCTTTAACTTGCGAATTTGTAGAGGGCTGAAGATGGCTGCACACAGAGGGCAAGGTTAGCAACCAGAAGTGACACGATTGAACGAATAACTGCGTATGTACGTACGTGTCTCTGTGTGTACATTTCGCGGTGAAGGCGTGTTGTTCCTCAATTGATCCGCCCCTGCGGCTCATTTGGATCACTCCCATCCAACGTAGAGTTTTCTCTTTCACTGTTAAAAGGAAAATGATGAACAGAGGGAACCTGGTGAATCAGCTAACTTTTCACGTGCAAGGGCCCCCGTTGCAAATGAAAAAGATCGTATCCCGCGGACGGCTGTTCGGAAAAATATAATTTGACTTTAACGCAAGAGTGGTACAAATTTAAGCTAATTTTTACCAAGTGGAAAGGAGAAAGAGTGAGAAAAAAAAAAAGAAAAAAAAAACACTTTCAGCGGTGTGTGCCTTTTTGCCCACTTTTGTTAATCCTTAAATCTGATTAGAGCAGAAAATAAATTCCTTTGACCATGAGTATGTATATTTATAAAATGCGGTACCCAAAACTGAATGCCCCGATCAATCATTTTGCAACTGAACATGTGTGTCGCGAAAGGATTAATGAATTTGAAGTCGTTGAAGTTGTGATGAATAGGGTGTACTATATACCTATATTTTATAAATGCACTTGTGCGTGTGTGCGGGAGAGCGTTCAGTGGGCTTTTCCATAGTGGCTCAGTGCGGCGCTCTAAATCTGTGATAATTTGTATTGCACACCAGGGCATATTTTTCCGACTTTGTTTTTCGCACTGTTGTGTGGTGCCGATTTTCTCTTCCTCATACAATCCCCCTCGGTGATCTTTAGCCATGTTGGTATTTCTGGTAAACTCGCACACTTTTTGGCAAATTGTGGAATGAAAAGGAAGAAATTAAAAAAAAAAGAAAGAAATATATATTTACTTTTCATTAGCGAAGGGAGGGGCACAAGTATGTACCCGCATGTAAGGGAGGATGGAAGAACGGGTTGAGAACAAACCACACCGGTGAAGTGTTCGTTCAGGTGCATCGCATTTTTTTTTTTTGGCTTATACTTTTTGGAAGAATTTGCTTTTCACTCGCCAGCCGCCGATGCGAGAAGACGTGCTTTGGGTGAGTATAAGGGCCCCCCAAGTGAAGGTCACACGTGTGTCTATCCACACAGAGGGCAAAAAAGCCACAGGTAAACATCTTAGTGGGGAGGATAATCCAAAATGGGTAAAGACAAACGCGATAAGTTTCAAGGGGTGTGGAAATGTCTGTGTAAGGTTTTTCCTTCTATTGTGTTTTTTCGTCAAGGTGAGTGCTGTGTGTGTGTAACATTGGGGGGAGGATTAGAACCATGTCTAAGCGGCGCTTGGGTGGGCCCCTGATGTTTAAGATGAGCATGTCGGAGGGCTGCTTGGGGTGATCCCTAAGATTTATGCTGAGCATGGAGGGGTTCGCTTCTCAGTGTGGCTTCTTCCCCTAACACCACTCTTTTATTTGTTGCCCCCTTTCTTAGGTACCCCCGCATGCTGTGAAACAGCGCAGAGTGCTAACAACGCTTAACGAACCAAAGTGGAAGAACTGGAACATAAGCACAGAGGATTTAGAAGAAAACGTCCAAAAATTAACGGAGCAGGTAGGATATAACGACACCTTAGAAGACGATGAAGAAGCTATTGTTTCCAGGGAGCTAATCAACAGGAACATTGGAGCCTTTCTAGGGATCAACAAAAAAGGCATCCGAAAATGGTACAAACAATGCCTCAGTGAGAAGACTAGATATTGGGAAATGAAAATCAACTTCTGGAGACGGTTCAAAACTTATACATTGTTCGAATTGTTTTATGGAGAAAAAACCAGAGGAGTAAATGAGCTCTGGAAAAATAAAATGTGGGTCATTTGGCTCAGGTCCATTCATAGAATGATGTGGATAGAGGACGTTGAAGATACAATTGAATTTAAAAAAAGAATAAAAAAGTGTTACTCCCACATTTATATCCGTGATGGGTACGCCAAGAAGAGGAGGCACTTTAAGAAAGTGAAGCAGAAGAAGATTGTGAATGCGTGGAACCACTTTCTAGATTCTTATATGGACAAGTGGGAGAAGGAAAGGAAGTCCATGGCGATGGCCATGTGCACGGTGGAGAAGAAACTGCCCTTGAAGAAGGGGGCTTAGATCGATCCCGCCTCGTCGCTCATCACGCCGAGGTAGCAGAACTTGCAGTGCAATGACGACAGCGGTATCGACAATGGAAGTAGCATTAGCGGCAGCATTGATAGCAACATTGAAAGCAGCATTGAAAGCAGCATTGAAAGCAGCATTGAAAGCAGCTTTGGTAGCCCATTTTTGAATATCCTGAGCGCCAACACCAACACTGGGCGGAAGGGAAGCCCGCCAACCAAGACAAGGACAGCAACAACGGAGCCAACAGAATCTGTGCCCACGAAAGCGAGGGTAGCTAAAAAAGGGGTGGTTAGAAGAGGGGTAGCCAAAGGAGGGGTAGCTAAAACGGGGGTGGATAAAAATGGGACTGCCAAAACGAGGACTGTCAAAACGAGGACTGTCAAAACGGGAACGGCCAAAACGAGGACTGTCAAAACGAGAAGGGCCAAAACGGGGACAGCCAGAACGGGGACAGCCAAAACGTGGGTACCGAAAACAGGCGCCGTCAAAACTGTCGCCACCAAAACAGCTCAAAGTAAAAGAACGAAGATTCCCCCCCACACTACCACCATCTGCTATGGTCCGCGGCGAATGGATAAAGTGGTCGTCCCTACAACTCACGCTAAGCAGAACCGACGTAAGACAGCTCCACAAGCGAGCGTGTAATCTCCATCCAATTATGAATGTTCTCTATTTTTTTGTTCACTCCTATACTCCATAGTCGCTTCGGACTAGGTGTTGCTTCTCCTAGCGTGAGGAGACATTCCTTTGATAAAACATATGAACTATGTGCCTGTGTTTCCGTGATGTGTACATAACTGATTTTTTTTTTATTTTTTTACCATATATGGAGACTGTCACTTAGGTAGTTTTTTCAATTTATTTTTAATCTTTTTTTTTTCAATCTATTTTCAATTTGTTTTAAATTTTTTTTGTTTCTTTTTAATTTACTATTTTTTTCCAATTTAGTCCTGGCGCTAATTCTCGTAGATGTACCCAAATGGGGACGAAAAAAAAGGAAAAAAAAGAAAAAATTGAAACCGCGGGGTGCAGATGCCAATTATCGCAAGAAGAAAAAAAAACAAAGTACGCTGAGTGTGCATGTGAGTGTACCCAGGCAAGAAATCTTCTGCGACGTCTGACGTCGATTTTGATGGGAAGTGCCTGACGCTGTGGGGGACAAACCAATGAGAATATGCAAACACAAGCTATATATGTTCACATTATAGGCGAACCAACATACGTACGCGCGTTAGGGAAGCAACTTGTCTGGTTGCCCACTTGGTGAACGAAAAGAAACACGTGCCCGCCCCCAGCGGAAAAAGCGGAAGGGGGAGCGCCGCAATTTGGGAACAGGGTAACAGTGAATGGGATAAACCGGATGAAGGAAAAGAGGCATCGTAGTTTGAATGAATCAGCGTGAGTCCCGCGGAGTAATCCCCTTTGGGTCGCTATCAACGAAGAATATGTTGCCCATTGGGTCACAAAATATACCATTTCGTTTTTTCTTGCAATTCAGATTTAGGCGCCGAATGTATATGGGGAGGCCTTTCTCTTAAGCAGGCGCAGTTATAGAGGCCGCGCCCCACGACGCATACGCATGCGTGTATACAATATGCATAGAGAAAAGAAGTGCAAGCCGCCGCCCTACACTGCGTTCTATGCTACGCATATTGTCACGCGCTACCGTTGCTTAGATTACAAAGCGCTCGTCACCAGGACACGTTAAATTTTTAAAAGAAAACAACGCGACTTTTTCCTGTGTTAGAACAAGGAAAAAAAAAAAAAAGCCAAAAAAAAAAAAAAAAAAAAAAAAGGAATAAAGAGATACAGAAAGAAAAATTAGCGCCGCGCCGACGGGGTGGTTTGATCTAGCAAATGGAAACGGCCACTAGAGGAGTTGTTATTTTATTATAATTTATTTCGTTCTAGTTTATCTACCGTGGGGATTTTTTCAAACTAATTAATTAGTTAACCGTGATAATCTTGTTGCGATTGCAAGTTGCCTTTCACGCGCCTGGATTAACTTCAACATCAGCGTTGATTGCGAACCTCAGCGATAGCAACGGCTTCGGTTTCAGCTCCATTCTTGGGATTCTTCGACCTACTTAGCTACAAATCACGCTGAGTTTTCTTTTTCTTCCTTTTTCTGGGGCTCTCTTATTTTTCTCTTGCCAAAGATTAAATAATTCCGTACCTTTCTAATGTATATTTTCTTTGGTTAGAAAAACAGATTGGCTGACCGATGGAGCGACGGACCGATGGACCGACTGACTGATTAACCGACTGACTTATTGATTACTTCTCCTTTCGCCCCCTTCCGAAATCGATAAGCAAAATCAACGCTTTAAAAATCTCTCTAGAACCCTTGTCGTCACGTTTCGAACGAAAGAGAATTAGCGTCTCTAGAAAGAGAGCGTGGCATCTTAGAAAAAAAAAAAAATCTTCACTAGAAGGAAGGAATAATTTTTTAATAGCAATTAAAATTACAATTTCTACTTTTGTTGGAGATTGGTAAATAATCAAAAGAATGTTTTGATAAAGAAGGAGGCTAAGATGACCAATGAGGATTAAACGTCTGTTTCGCTGTACGTCACTTCGAATTGAACGAGGATTTGCACGGACTGCAGAAAAATTGCGCCCTCGTTGGTGTCTCTGTATAGTTTTTAGGCAACGTGTTGATTCGGCACCAGTTGCTTCACTGCCGATTAGGAAATAGAATTCTTCTAGGGTTTTATCATTATATCTCCTCTATACGGAAAGTGTCTTTACTTACATTTTTTCTGTATGGTTCCGTTCCAACCATGGATCGCCAGCCGACCAGGAGAAACACAAACCCGTTTATTGACAGTGAGTTTGGAAAGGAGAGCTTGGGATCGTCACTTGCCTAGGCTGCTAATCTTAGCCCTAACCTTGCATCTAACCCTTCCTCTAACTTTGCCTCTAAACCATGCCGCCTCTCCCCCTGTAGAGACTCCAAACGTATGACACCACCCCCCTGCCCGTTTTTTCCCGTCAGGTACAGAAGACTCCCTGAGGAGCGAGAGATACCCGAATGTCCACCCTGTGAATTTAATCGATGATGATTTTGGAATGGATGAAGGGGTAGGAGCCACTGAAGGGGTTGATTTCAACACCGACGTGGGTTACAACATGGGTTTTAACGCTGCTCCTAACGCAGTTCCGAATGTTGCTCCGAATGTTGCCCCTAACGCTTCCCCTAACGCTGCTCCTAACGATACCCCTAACGCTTCCCCTAACGCTTCCCCTAACGCTTCCCCTAACGCTTCCCCTAAGGCTGTTCCCAATTCCGTCTTCAATTACGACGGCAACTTCGGTGCGCAATGTGGAGAGAACTCCAGGCCTCAGTTGGGCAAAGTTGACGGTTCCCAAGGACAGATCGCTCTGTGCATAGGGGACAACGACAGCATGTTATACTTCATGCAAGCAGTGGCCTTCGCGACGGCTGTTTTTCTGAATGTAAGTGCAGAGCACCTGATGTGGGGATGAGAGGCGGGTTGGCCAAGATTTGTACCCCGAACGGTGCACCAGTTTGGAGTTGCCCCGGCACTCTTCCACTCCGCCGCTTAACCTCCCCTGTCATTTTTCCACTCCGCCGCTTAACCTCCCCTGTCATTTTTCCACTCCGCCGCTTAACCTCCCCTGTTACTCTTCCATTCCGCAGGTGGTCTTCCTGAACAGACACATGCTGAAGCGAAACGTCACGAAGAGCGAATTCGATGCAGTCTTGTCGGGGAAGCTTTCCATGGAAGGGTCTCCGAGTCTAGAGTACCAGAGGGCGAAAGAAAGGTCTTACTCCCCAGTCCACAGCGAAGGGAACAATGATCTCAACGAGACATACCCATTGTTGGGTGACGAGGACTATGAGTATGAACCTTTGTCCTCAGTGGAAGAAGAAGTGGACATTTTCGGACAAGATGGTGAGAGCCCCTCCTCTGAAGAAGGACAGTATCGATTAGACGAGATAGAAGTACCAAACTTAATATACCTGTCTTATGGGAATCCTCCAGATCGGTACCTATTGAACCCATTCGATGAACGAAGCGACCAAGTGGAAGCCGGCAAGAGGGCGCAAAGGCCAACATACCAGCCAGCAAATTATGGAGAAGTCTATGAAGGAGCCCAGTTTGCAGATAAGTACCAAAAGTCGAGTAGCGATTCTGACTTGTTCAGCAACAGTAACAGCTCCCATAGGAATGGCAACTTGCAGAACAATACTTATGGTTATGGGCATGCACCCTATGCTGACATCTTTAGGTACCCCAATTACCCGAATATGTATCAAGCTACTAACTATTCCACTGGTTCCTTCTTTAATGGAAGGATTGAAGAGAACTTGGGAAGCACTACTAGTGGGAGTTCTTCAAATAACTCTGCGAGTGGTGCCAGTGTCAGTGGCAACATTGGAGAAGAGAACTTGGCTTACGGCAATGACGATTCTCAGTTTGCGCACAGCTACCAAGAGAGCAATTATGAAATTACAAACGAGGAAGAAGTAGATCCATTTGAAGACATACGCCTAGATGACGAATTCGACTTTGGAGCTTATGTAAATGAAGGTGCCACCACAGAAGGAGATACTTCTACTACCGGTTCGTCTTCCCAAGGACATACTGCAGGTGCACAGGGAATCACCAGCCCTGGATTTCAAATTGATGAAGGAGATAATGGCTTTAGAGACACAGAAAAGTAGAAGCCTTTTTCAGGAAACCCTTTCGTGACGGAAGAGGTGAGAAGCACTATCATGCGACACGACACTCTTGGTGGTGATCTGTCCCCTCAGGTAGAAGACCTTGAAGAAAAACACAACAGAGAAGTGAGTGAAAAGAGTCGACCAATGGCACAGTCCTACAATGAGGAAGAAGATGGGATCATATCAGCTGGTGAGGAAGATCGATTTAGTGAATATGAAAAGTACCTAAACGCACAATCAAGCAGAAAGGATCAGAAGAATTACGAAAACAGAGTCCGTAGCTATTTGCAGAAATATAAGAGGGTGTCCAAGGGTGACAAAAATGAACAGCTGGACGATGAAGTTGTCTCGGATGTGATTTGCCCACAGGGAGAGTCCCCAGGAGGAAAGAAGTTCCCAGGAGAAGAGAACCCCCCAGCAGAGGAGAAGTCCAATGATGATTCATCCTCCACGGAACCGAAAGAAGATCTTAAGAAAGAGCCCCTAAGCATGGACACTGATACCAAGTACCTGTATGATGAGGGAGAAAGCAGTTTAGAATTCGACGAGGACCCGGAAGAAGTGGAAAACTTGATTGAGACGGATGGGTTGGAGACCCCTGTCGGCGACGTGGCAACGAACGAGGAAGAGTCTGAGGATGTGGGGGACAACCAGGACGAAGTTGAAGTGTCTGCAAGCACAGAATAAGTCGAAAAGGTGGAGGAGGAAGCGCTCGAAAATGACGAAGCAGTGAAGGGGGGGACCAAACTGAAGTATCAATAAGCGTGGAAGAAGCCCAGAAAGTCCCAAACGGGGAAGACATATAAGCGGTAGAGAATGTCGCGGTTGAAAAATGAAGCCACGGAACACGTCCCCTCCAATGATAATGTAGAAGAAAGCGCAAACATCGCTACAGAAGAAACCCCTAACGATGACGAAATTGAAAACTAAAAGAGGTGAGACATACCTTTCGTTAGAGGCACATGGAAAAAAAGAAAAGAAAAAAAAAAAAAAAAAAAGAAACTTATCCGCAACCCCTCGGGGTGCAGTTTATAGAATTCCATTTTGTAGTTCCTCACCTAACTGACTGTCGGATTTTGGTGCCGCCACTAAATGTGTTGTAGATATTTGACACACGTGATGAATTTTTACATAACTCAGAATAGTTCCGTCTCCCAGTCTCCATACCTTTGCATGATTGATTTATTCATTTGTCTTATGACCTTTTTCCTAGTGTCTTTATTTTTTCATTTTTCGTGTTCTGACACGCTGCCTTTTTGTGTTCAACCTGACTATGCGTTTTCAGCAACTTGTGTCTTTTCATGTGTATTCTTTAGGTCTATGTCCCGCACCTTCCCATTCTATGTAGCATGAACTTTCTTCTCTCCATTGATTTGTATTTTTTGGTAACACTAATGCTACACTAACGTATGATATAGTATCAGATTAGGCTTTTATTTTTCCTTTTGTTTTTGCTTTTGTTTTTGCTTCTGTTTTTTTTCCTGTACCAATCGGAAGAATCGCGCGAACGATTGCGATTGTGTGAATTCCTGGAATGTGTGTAATCGGTAGGGCGCATTGATATTGCCACAAAGATTTTCATAAGTTACGACTGATAGTGGCGTGCCGAAAGTTGTACAGTTTTTTTGCGAAGGTTTTTTCCCCACCTTGAGAGCAAGCAGTTTTGTCTATCCTATGGTTGATGACCGACCCTGCTGGTCAGCGAATGCACAGACTCCCTCCTCCTCTCTCTGCGCGCCGTATAAATAAGTCAATTTTTATGGCCATTGGAGAAGGCGTGGAGAGAGGGGACCTCTTTTCTTTTATACGTTAGGAACTAACTGGTGGAGGACATCCATGTTAGAGGGATTTCTTCTTCGGATTAGTCCGTAAAATTAGAAATTCCGTTTCAAAGAGGACGTCTTAGGCGCATTGGATCGGGTGGCGAATTTCTTTGTCGCGTTGTCGAAGGGTGGTCCGCACATCAGCTCCGTTTTTTTTTTTTACCACTCCGCTGCGCTTTTTTTTTCTTCCCCTTTTTGGGAGCAGGATCAGCATAACGGCGATGTTATGCAGCCATAAGGGGGAGTTATATCAAGTCCGACGTAGATAGCAAAGAGATGGTTACAAAGAAGGAGGACACTGCAATATGTACGTTTAACATTCATATAAATTGTGTGACAACGTGGATGATTTCCTGCCTGATGAAACATCGGCTGGACCCCTTCTAACGTGGTGCATAATATAATAGCAGGCTCATTGTCCTTTCTTTAGCGCAGGGATGTAAAAAAAAGAAAAAAAATGAGAACGCACGGTAAAGGTTATAAATGGGAGAAAAATAAGTTTAGAACAAGTGGAGAAATCGTCAATCGGGGTTGGCAAATGAGTGGCGCAGGTTTGATAATTTGGATAACTAGCTGCGAAAGGATGGCCAGACGGCTTCGAAGAAGGAACCATTTTTGGCTAGACGAAAAAGGCGCCCTTGCAGAAGTATCTACCAACGCAAGAACAATTTTGCAAAAGGAATTATTCCCCTGCCCAATGTTCTTAAATGTGAGAAAATCTTTTCTATCTCCTTAGTCAAAGAAAGAAAGGACATTTTTTTAGTTGAAGGAGTTTTATCTTAGTGGAGAAGATATTATTTACTGCTCCCCATTTGCTCTTACGAGAAAAAAAAAAAATTTCACAAGGAAGTTATAAACACTATTGCATCGTGACTCTAAGTTAACAAAATTTTTGACAAAAGTTATTTTGTTTTATGCAAAAAGTCATTGCCGTATTATTGGGAGCGCTCTTTAGGATTATCCTTTCTCTTATACGAATTTCCTGCTCTTTAAGAAGAAAAAGAAAAAAAATATACCCTCACGCCGCATTTATTGTACGGTTAGCAGGTAGATATGTATGTCTGAAATGAGAGAAAATTTCAGAGTTTTTTTTTTCCTATACTTAAATAAAAAAAAATACATATATGCAATATAAAGATGCATATATTTATTTAGTAATATGCGCCCTGTTATGCATTAGCTTTGAAAAAAACTAGAGAAAAAAACATTTTCCACGATTGTTGGAAGTTCTGTTTATTATTACTTGGCAAGTTTAGGTACTCACGTATATATTTTTATATACGCCATTTGTTATAGGTAACAGAAAGAAAAGATATATTTTTTCAAGCTGTCAGAGAAGTAAAAACGCATTTAAATTTAAAGAATTTGCTTTTGCTGTTTCTGAATTCGTTTTGTTGTTTGAAGAGCTATGCTCGTTTTTTAGCATCTTTCTTTCCTCCTGCTTTTTAGCCTTTTCTTTTTTTTGCGGATTTTTTAGGCTTTTTTTTTTGTCGATTTTTTAGGCTTTTTTTTTTGTCGATTTTTTAGGCTTTTTTTTTTGTCGATTTTTTAGCCTTTTTTTATGTCGATTTTTTAGGCTTCTTTTTTGTCGATTTTTTAGGCTTTTTTTTTTGTCGATTTTTTAGGCTTCTTTTTTGTCGATTTTTTAGACTTCTTTCTTTGCCGCTTTTTCAGACTTCTTTCTTTGCTGCTTCCTTTTGGTTGTAGTATAGTACGCGTATAGGTAGCAAAACCGCCTGCATGAATTTTTAAATTTGCGCGAACATGCATAGGGCTGAGTTAATGCATAACAGGTGAAGGTAGACATACAGCACAGTATACAACACAGTATACAACACAGCACACTGCGCATGCATATGGTCTCTTTCTGTATGCTGTAGGACTGCAGTGGTGACCCCCTGTGAGACTCCCTATTTTAGCTGCCCAGTAGCTTCGCCAAAAGAAGGAAAAGTAGCCCCCGTATTTTTTCTTTTTTTGCCGAGGGATTTTCGCACAGATATTTGTGGAAGCGAATTTCTTTCTTTTGCCCAGGGAGGTAGCGAAAAAGGCGTACGTATATTCCTTTGCACGGCTCACACCAGTGGAAGGAAGTTTTTAACCAGCGCGCTGACCCCGCGAACGGTCCATTTCTGTTTTTGCCTTTTTTTATGAGATAAAGGAAATAAAGAAAGTGGAGGGAGATGCATTAGTGTCCTTCTCTTTTGCAATTTCACACCACGTGTACAAACGTTGGTCATGACAGAAGAGTTCGTTTGCCGCTTATTCCAGCATCATAAAATTGAAGGTAAACCCACGTAGCAGTTGCCAGGGAGGAAGGGTCCAAGTACCACCAAAAACAAAAGAAAAAGCGAGTCAGCAAAAAATGGTGCCCTCAGATCCATTTCGCAATTGCGCAGCTGAAGGGCGTCTACCCAATTTGGACTCCAGAGTGGCGAAGCGTGTCCCGGGACTCACATCGCCGGAAGTGGGATTGGATGAATCGAAGGGGGCCCCGAGAAGGAACGGCAGCACCATGGGTCTTGTGTTGCGTAAGCTCGCTGTTATCTGCGCCTTGTTTTTCTTGCTTCAGGTGAGGAGCATGAGCGTGAAGCGCCACCTGAGTACATGAATCAACAAACGAGTAAATGGACGGACAGATGGATAAATAAATATATTTATATTTCTATATATATATTTATATTTAAATATCTATGTTTATATTTACATATTTATGTTTATATTTACATATTTATGTTTATATTTACATATTTATGTTTATATTTACATATTTATGTTTATATTTACATATTTATGTTTATATTTAAATATTTATGTTTATATTTACATATTTATGTTTATATTTATACGTGTGTGTGTGTTTACGTACGTGTTCCTGGCCCCCCCAGACGTGCACTCATTTGAATGGTGACCGTTTCTAATCTGTGCCACTTCCCTCTTCCGAAACGCAGAACCGCCCTCAACTGGACAGAAAGGACCCAAGCGATCTACGGGAGAAGGAATCATACTGGAGACAGCTGTCCCAGCATAAGACAGATAAAAGGGAAGAAAATGTAAGCGTGAGCAAGGAAGGGTTGGACAGACTATGGAAGGAAGAAATAACTAAATGGAAAGCGGACATGTACGAACTAAATAAAGAGACCTTCTGGGAATTCAAAAAGGTGTGCCTAATTAACAATGTAAACTTCAATTGGGAAAATGAATTCTGGGCAAAATTCAGAAACCAAGTGAGTAGAAATATTTACACAAAGGAACAGAAGGATTACGAGGATTTTTCAAACTTAAAGAGTAATAAACCAACAGAAAAGGAAATAAAGGACTTTATTATGTCCAAGAGAAAATCCTTCGATATATTTTGTGATTTCCTGAGAAATGAAAGGTCGTCACTGATCGATCACGTCCTTAAGGAATGGATGAAAGAGAGGAGTATGGTTTTGGACAAAATGGGGCACAAGAAGTGCAAGATCCAGAAACTACTAAAGAAAATACAGAAGAAGAAGATCGCCAAGTATTATTCGTAGTGGTGTGACGGGAGAAGTAAATCACGCTCATAAAAACGATGAAGAAGGTAAAAGGAGGATGGGAAAACGGGGAAGGCAATAATTATAACGGAAGAAGACCTACCAATTTCTTAGAAGGTCAACGATCAGACAAGGAAAAATACCACGCTATACCTGCAGTGATGCAGGGAACAACCCCCCTCCCCTCCTCAGAGGATCAACAAACCTGGAAGAGTTTTTCATTCTTCCTTTATCATGGCGCCGCACGAAAGATGAAGAATACCCCTTCCGATACGAAGCAAATTGTGTGCCCGAATCACGGGGAGGCTTCCCCAGTGCGTCACACAGATTATAACAGTAGGAACGTGCTGCAACCGTTCCAGGAAAGAAATAGCTGACGCAGAGGGGTGGTCACTATTCATAGAAGTGTTAAACATCCAGGTAGTGCAGTCGGAAGAGTCCCCGCCTTTTTTAAAGAATGGACAAGTTATAAGTGTTAATCACGCAGCATGTGCACGAAAAGGAAGCTGCTGTTGAACACTACCAACGGAGGGAGATTACCCTGATGAGAAACATGGTCTGCCGACCCCCTCCCAATGCAAAGCCCCCTTTTGTTGGGGCGGAGTATGTAGGAGGACGACACCCAAGGGGAAAAAATCCATTCAAAAAAAAAAAAAAAAAAAAAAGACATATCCATGCCATATGTATATATGTATGGATGCAGGCTTGTGTATGTGCCCCCCTCGTTTTTTTAAATTTCTCTTTTCCTTTGTTCCTTCACTTCACTGCGTATGGACGAAATATACACATTTTGCCTGTTCAAAGATGTCCGTTTTTTCGGAGGCCTTTATTTTTTTATTTCCCCCCATTTCTATGCTGCTTTGAATGGGGCCCGCCGACGTGACATTTGATAAAAACTCCCCTTGAGGGTAGACTCTTCCCAGCGACGCCCCCCAGGGGAGAATAAAAAGTGCCTCATACTTTTTGTGTTATATATTTTATATTACCATTCATATTTTTTCGTATTTTCGCATTTTTGCATTTTCTCTTTTTCGCCTTTTCCCCTTTTATTTTCTTTTTTTCTGTAGTGCTAATACATTTTCCTTCTATTTATCGCACAACTTGCACATTTGTTTAGGTAACTCACCATGCCATTATGCGTAATCGGTCTCGTGTTCCTCAGATTGGCTCCACCGACCCACTCCAAATTTGTGTTACATGTTTATGCTTTTAATTAACTGTGCATTTTGAAGAATAAGGCAAAAAAAAACGAAAAAGTTCCATTTATTATGAACAGCGTCATTTGGAAATTTTTTAAAGAAAAAATTAACTTAACATTTCGAAAAAGTGCGAGCCCCTTTTTTGTGGGGGATATGCGTTCTTGCCCGATTATAGCTTTTGCGTGGTGATCAAACGTGAAAACTCTTCCCCCCAAGTGGGTAAACTGGAATAGGGAAAAAAACTACAGGTGTAGTGACTGACACGTGAGGGAAAATCCTGGAGGAGATCAAAACAATGCCGGAATAATTGCAAATCATCCGTATGCATCACAGAGGGGAGTCCATATTGGTACAGAGCATAGAGAGATTAACATGTGAAACCGGATAAGCGAGTATGTGCTGTTGTGGTGCCACCCGAAACCAACGACAATGAAACTCTTTTTTGATAAGAGTTTGATAAAACTTAAAAAAAAAAAATTAAAGTGTATATACCAGAAGGAGAAAAAGAGGACAATCAGCGTTGGGTTAAATCAAAAAGCAGGCATGGGGAACAAAAAAATTAAAAGAAAATAAAGGGCGCTTGTCTTTCTTATGATTCGGAAACCCCCTGGACGGTCAACCTCCGCCACTTCATGATATGGAATTTAATAGCCCCAAGGGGTAGAGTGGGGGTGGGACGAAAAAGAAAAGGATGTCTTCCGATAAATGGACATACCACCCCACATGCTATATACGGAACGATGGAGATATGCATCCCCTTCCCCTGGCGTCCAATCAAATGGTCGTTCCAGTGTCGACTCACATGACCGCTGAAATGACCGCTCACGTCTGCCTTATAAGGTATTCTTTACTGGGACAAAGTTGTAAATAGGCCTCTTGTCAATGTTATCCTCATAAAAAATGATATCTCTTTCATTTAGGAACTGCTCCTCATCATCGAGGTCTTCGAACATGGAGTCGTTGTCTACATAGAACAGACTACTATTTTCCTGAGAATCCTCAATGTCAACTTCTGTCAGGGCGGGAGGTGGTTCGGAAGATTCCTCAGTTTTCTCCTTCTGCGCAAATTCTTTCGTGTTAACTCTTGCCCTAATTCCCTCCTCATAGTAGCCCTCATTCTTGACTCTGTCGTAGGCCCGTCTGAGCGACTTGAGCAGAGCGTCCGTTGTAACTCGGTTGTACAGTTTTTTTATGAATACATTCACATAGTTTTCTAGGATGGTGTAGAATCTATCGAAGACACGGAAAGTGTTTCTCAATAGGAAAATAACGTTGTCGTAATAGGCATACCACCTTAAAACAGTAAAAATGAAGAATGTGATTGACAAGGAGTGGACCATTGCCATTAAAACAATTCCACTGATTCGATGTGTTTCTGGCTTTTTTGGGGGAGGAGTATTAACGAGGCCTTTCGTTTGCTTTGACAGTTCTTCGCTCAGCGGGTTTGGGAAGAACAAATGGTTCCGCATGTATGCGTTTCCACCGCTATAGATGGACAGGTAAGCGAAATATTGTAAGCTTTTGAGTCCCTCGAGTCGGGTCTCGTAGTATCCCTTCCAAAAGCCATCTTTATATTTTTCTACTTCCCCTATATCCATCTTGATCTTCATAAAGAACGCAGCTATGACGATGGGAATATACTTCTTGTCGAGGAACTTCATCGCCTTTTGAAAGACGTAGGTATTAGCACTCGTCATGGATTGATAATCGCAAAGTGCACTCAAATTGTTCAAATTGTAGATAGCAAAGAGATTGGACGCCAGCCTGTACATATTGGCCAACACAAAGGTCTTTCCGTACTTGAGCTGAATGACAGGCTTCTTTATAAACATGGGGAAGAAGACATTTAACATACTATCAAACATATTACCATAGTAGACGTACTTAAACTGGAGTGCCGGTTCCTCTTCCACTGCGAGGCCCATCATGCTGGCATTTCCAAACTTTCTGTCCAGCTTGTTTATGTGTCTGCTTATACGTGTAACGAACATCATTTGAAATAGCGTATACATGGTTTTTTCGTAAAATCGGGAGGCCATGGATAGGTGGATTTCTTCCTCCCGCACTTCCTTTTCCAGTTTGGAGTAGTCCTGGCGCACGTTGAAGAAGAAAATGTTGTTCATGCTCTGCGGGGAGGGATGGAGAGGAGAAGCGGATGGGGAGGAGAAGCGAATAGACAGGTTGATGAAGAGGAGAAGCGAATAAAGAGGTTGCGGTGGTCACTCTCCTGGCATGTTTGCACTGCACACACACGTGGTTCCGCATTCGTAATGCGCCCTCTGCGCTGTGCTGTATGCACTCTTCCCCATGCACTCACTATGTCATCGTTCCGCCTGTGCGAGAAGAAGCTGTACTGAATTTTCTTGAAGAGCAAGCGAACAGTCTGCAGGAAGGAAATCTCGGTGAAAATGGCCTGGTTCCTCTGATAGATCACATACAAGGCTTCCACGATTTCCCGGAGGTAAACCTTGTTGAAGGTGTATCCATAAATCAACCCGAATTTGTAGAAGTTCAAGGGGTTCCCAAAGATGTTGTGAAGGAAGTAGTGCACCTGCTGCCTTAGGATAATCGATTTAGGGGTAGCACCAAAAAATTTTCTCAAAAGCATAATATCTCCAAGGAAGTAGATGTTTTCAAAATTTTTTTGGTAGAGTTCATATGAATCTCTGAGGAGCATGGTTTTGTTGCTTATGTTGTAGGGCCCAAAATTTTTAAACAGCGTCTTCACGTGCTTCTGATTAAAATGGTTGATAAAGGACTGCTCGATGACTTTCTTCAAGTGCAAGGTCCACTTAGTATACTTGGGAGCCACAAACTGTCCCTTTTTCTGTTGCTCTGGCATGTTGTACCTTCCCTTGGGGTCTTCGTAATTTATTAAGGGGAAGCTGTACATGTAATTCGAGAACCAATGACTAAACTTCCCTTCGATCTCCATCGTCATGGCAAATGGATGATGTTGCCCTAGAGGCGTTTCGTTTAAGTAGTAAAAGAAATCCATCTGTAGCACAGAGTTTACGTGGATTATGAACTTGATACACTTCTTCATCTTATCCAGGATGTCCTCGTCTATCATCTTTTCGAGCTCTGTGGTGGGGAGAAAGAGGGACGTTATTAGATGTCCAAGTGGGCAGTCCAAGTTGGCAGTCAAACTTGGCAGTTGAACTATCCAGTCAACGATCGATCTGAAGTGGTATGTGGCGTGAAGCGGTGGATTGGCCTAGCTGGGTGTTCTCCTTTACTGTCCCACTGCCAAGCCATCTCCACGAAAATCCTCCTGTTCCCCTCGTCGCGTATTACCTTTCAGCAGTTTCACTGCCTCGTCCTTCCTAGTGCGGTTCGTGATGTATTTCTTCAAGTAGGAGGGATACCAGTGGTATGTCAGCATGGTTTTCTCTTGCTTGTCTTCGTCTTGTATGTCCAGGTGCATAGCGTTGGATATGCTGTACTGCGCGATGTCTGAGAATGGGCGGGGTGGGAAGAAAGGAAATGCGAAGAATATGATCAGATGGATGAGGAACAGGGCGACGAGTTTGACACATGTCCCGCGGGAGTACTCGGTGCGCTTTGTACCCAAGTGCTTTGGGTCTGTACTAGCCAAGTGCAAACAGCTTTCCTCTTAATGAGTCCTCAAAGACAATGCAACTTTTCTCCCCATCGAGTTACCTTTATAAGTAGTCATCCTAAACAGGAAGAGGAAGGTAAACCAGTTCAGGTCGTGCATTAGGAAACTGTTGTATTCTTCATATATATTCATAAGCCTAATCAGGTCGCTCACCATGTTCACCTTGAGCACTTTCGTCGTGTATCCGTTGTACTTTTGCAGCATGGACATGCTGTCCTGCACTTGGTCTGTACGTGTACGGAGGGGAAGAAGATGGTTAGTAGGGGGTGCGCGGCGGGGTAAATAATAGAAGCTTGTTAGCGAAAGGAAACCTCTGACGGTGAAGCAGAAATGTTAGGCGATTCCCTACGGATGAGTAAACCACGCCGGAGCAAAGGACGACTTCTCACGCAGACTAACTGTTAATGTAGAAGAG
Source organism: Plasmodium inui San Antonio 1 (assembly GCF_000524495.1). Taxonomy (NCBI): domain Eukaryota; phylum Apicomplexa; class Aconoidasida; order Haemosporida; family Plasmodiidae; genus Plasmodium; species Plasmodium inui. The sequence goes on from NW_008481866.1 coordinate 163,429, forward strand.
GGTTCCTTCGCATATGTTGCACTTGGAAGAGTCGAACTTTTTGTTTCTAAATAAGGATCTGATTTTGAAGGCCAAGAATCTCTTGTTAGTCCCACTGTAGCACATCGCAACACCTGTATGGAGTTTAGTGCACGCAGGGTATGAGCACCGAGTCTGCAGGGAGTCAACGGCGAGTCAACGGCGATTCCGCAGCGAATCAGCAGCGAATTGCTATTTCTGCGTGAGAGGGTGGCATCATCAGCATGCAGCTGGGGATAGGTTTCCCGATATGTCGTCTTTATGTTTACATTTTACGAGGTTATCAGAGAGATCCTTCATCGATTGATTGTCTTGGTAAGCCAATTGTATCGCTGCGAGGGTGGATGGGTGCATAATAATGTTTGTTCAGATCAGTGTGCAGGGTACCCTCCCTATGAGCCATCTATGCGAAAAGTGCTACACAGAGGATGTGTACGAGTCTGGATTTTATGACCCCTTGGTTGGTTCTATACGCAAGTTTTCTATGTGTGTTTTTTATCCGTGTTTTTTTTATTTTAATTTATTATTTTATTTTATTTTCTTCCCGGTCGGCGCCCTTACCGTTGTAGTAGCCTGGCAGATAGAGAGACCCGACATAGGCATCCATATGTCCATCTGATGTTGGGGAGAAATGACGAAGATGAGAGGCGGCATAAGAGGTGAGTGAGTAGTAGTATTGCTTGGAAGAGGGGTGCAACTCCTAACGCTGAGGTAATTGGGCAAAGTCTTACTCAAGAGGCCGATCATGCTGAGGAGGTGTAGATACAGAACCTGATCCCCATTAAAATCGTTATAGTACTTTATAAAGTTGACATAGTTTGTATAGATGTCATGAGGATTGTTCTTTACCGGGGAAAGGAGTTTGGTCTGTTCGAAGGTATAGTTATGGTTGTCCACAAATGGAAAATCCTTCTGAATGTCTTCTTTAAACTTCGGACCATCATAGATGGAACAGGGCCCATTCTTACCCTTTTCGCACATGAAGTTAAAATATTTCTCTTCTAAGTGATCATTCTCCATTAACATTTGTAGATTTAAGTTTAATTTGGAAGCATTTGTGAATAGCTCCATCTGATATTTATTGATGTGATGTAGAAGGAACTCCAAGATGGTGCATTCTTCTGTCGTAGACGATATGTTGTTTTTTAAGTAGAGTTCTGTCCTCTTCTTATTTCCTTCGTAAGTGTTACTTTCGTCACAGAGAAGATCCAGCACCTTGTATCTGTCCGAGTGGTTGAACCGTAGGATGCTATGCCAGTTGTGGAACTTGATGTTGCCAATTTGGAAGAATTTGTTATAGTGCTTGTGGGCCAGTTTGAGAAGGATGAAATGGCCGAGGGCTGCAGTTGTCCGGGAGAAGGGATTGAAAGTGTAGGCAAAGGGATTAGAAGTGTAAGCAAAGGGATTGAAAGTGTAGGCAAAGGGATT
>NW_008481866.1:164884-181283 GCF_000524495.1 Plasmodium inui San Antonio 1
AAGGGATTGAAAGTGTAGGCAAAGGGATTAGAAGTGTAAGCAAAGGGATTGAAAGTGTAGGCAAAGGGATTGAAAGTGTAGGCAAAGGGAATGAAAGTGTAGGCAAAGGGATTAGAAGCTTAGGCAAAAAGATTAGAAGTGTAAGCAAAGGTATTAAGAGTGTAGGGGAAGACATTAGGAGTGTCTAGAGAGGCATTAATATTGTAAGGGTAGCGGTACGCAGTAAAAATCCGGTTCGCTCCGGAGCTGTCGTTACAGAGACCGCTGGGATACGTACCTATGAAGTGCGTGCCTACGTAATTGAATATTCCCATGTCGAAGTAGTTGGCCCTGCGGTCCAGCTTCCTCATCAGTTCAATATTGGGATGGTAAGTGAAGAGCAAATGGTTGTAGTCGATAATGTCTGTCTGGAATTCTATCGGCATGTAGAGAGCTATTTTCTTTCGGACGCTCTTTCCTGAGAAGCCTGCTTTTCCAAAGATACGTTTCTTCATCATACGAATGCCAGCCTCTTCATCATTCTTTGGGTCATTTTCGTTGGTGAATATATTATTCAACTTGAGCAAAGCCTCGTTCAATTTTGAGCTGTTTTTATATTCCTTCATAGGAATTTGCATAATTTTAATAATTTTTAGCGTCCGTACGATTAGTATTTTCTTCTTAATCAAATCTGAGAGTTCGTGTTTGTAGTTAATGGCGACTTGTGTCTTTAACGCATGTTCATATCTTATGATGTCTTCCGCTTCCGAGTTGACAGTCGGGACAACGTATTCACGATCATGGCGATTTAGTGCCTTAAATGGGATAATTTTAAATTTCGATAAATCAAAATATCTCCGAACATCATGTCTTACGATGGGTAACTTCAAGTTATCCTGTTCCAGGGTCTGCAGAATGATATTCTCTAGCTTCTCCAGGTTAGAATACAGCTCCTCATTGTTTATGATTTTTTTCAACTCTTCTATGTTTTCATTTTTGTAGGAGCAAACTATCTTTCTCACGAGGGTGATGGCAATATAGAATATGGTTTGTTGGATAAACCAAATTTTCATTTTACTACAAGATTAGTTTCTCCCTTTTTTGGTTTTTTGCTTTTTTTGGGATATGCATTCACTCGACGCTGCGGGGGTGTGCAAGCGGTTGTGAAACAGTTGAGAAGCGGTTGAGAAGCGGTTTCAACGCTACGGCGATTAGCCTAGGCGTGATAAACAAACAGAGCGAATTGGAGGATGGAGAAGGCGAAGGAACGCGGGGGACACTCACATGATTTGACGCGTGTGCATAAAAGGATCGAGATGGCGTAGTCGGTCTCACTCACATTTCTCAGATCTTTTTAAAGCGCGCATGTAGGTTTCCTGTCAATGGAACGTCACGGAGTGTTCCTCTGGAGAGAGAACGAGGGGCTGGATCCTCGGTTATTCCGTGGTTTGAGTTGTCTATTTGTGTTTGCCTTTTCTGGCCAGGGCTGCTGGTTCCCTTGTCCGTTCGTTCGTTTTTGTTTTATTATTCGTTACTTTGTTATTTGGTTACTTTGGTATTTCGCTCTTTTGTTATTTAGCTCTTTTTTTTCTCCTTTTTCTTCTTTTTTTTCCGGATAACTTTCAGCACAGTGTGTGCAATTTTTTCAGCTGTTCATTTTCTTTCCGCTTTCTTTTACTCGACAAATGTGCACACTTTCTAATACTCAAATATGCCAGTCAGTCACAACTGTTCTGCCTCTTCCTTTCGAAAAATTGTGTACAACTTTTCCCCAAAAAAAAAATCTCCCTTGGTGCAATAGGACAGTTCGCGAAAATACGTAAAGAGGCCCCAAAAAAAAAAAGAATATGAACCAGAGAACAAAAAAAAGAGAGGTAAGGAAGGGGGAATACAACTTTAGCTTAACGTTTTTATCCAAAAAAGGAAAGAAAAAAAAAAAAAAAAATATTCACGTAATCTTTTTCGCCTTATGCTGAAGTTGTTATTTGCATTGTGAAGCTGCGAATTTTACACTTTTGCAATTTTTATTTAACTCAAAAAAGAAAAAGAAAAATATGCACTTGTACGTTTACGTTATATTACTTCCGTATGCACATGCGTGTGGATACAACTCGTGCGCGGGAAAAATTGGACAGGGCGCACAGTTCGAGAGTGGCACCATGGACACAGATCCATAAAAAAAAAATGACAGAGCACTTGTCATAAATATGTGTTTTTCCCGAAATAAAATGAATATTGGTAGTGCATAAGCAGGGTGTGTCTGCATTTTTTCCCAAAATGACACTCGCCACCTCGGGGGCGAGTGGTAGTGGCAGCGTTCCCTTTCCCCCTTGTGCGCAAAGTTCCACCAACAGGGGCGATACATAATAAAGCAGTTATCGGGGGGAGGAGCAGAAAAAAAAAGAAGATTAGGAAAAAAAAAAAAAGAAACAAAAAAGAGTAGCGCGAAACAATAGTTGCAACTCCTGTTCCCTTCCCCGCCCACGCGCCCCATTAACACACAACTGAATGAGGCTGCCTGGAATTCCCCTGCGCAAAGTACATCGGCGCGAGGGGTGCATATCCGTATTCATCGGCTTCTCCGCCTTGTGCAACTTCCTTCTTTCAGAATATTTTTTGCACGCACGCCTTTATGCGCCATATTTGGCGTGAGTTACAAGGCGCGTGTGTATCGGCGCAAAGCTTCACTTTTGACACCCTTTCAACCCATTCGCCATCCTGACATTTGTTCCATACGAAAACATGAAGATACACTTCTGCGGACTATTTTTATGAGAGAAGTGGTTAAAAAGGGATAAGGCCGAAGAGAGGCTCGGAGAAAGAGAAGAATAAAGAACGAATGCACGTACTTAACAGCCATTGGTAAAGAATGAGAGGGAGGAGCGAAGTGTCTTGAACGCCCAGGGATGTAATAGCTTAGTGGAAAATGTTTTTCTCTTTTCCTGGAATTCCACGGAATGAGTAATTGAGATGTATGTTGTTATGCGTCGTCATGCGAACAGGGGGCATAAAACAAAAAAAAAAATGAAAGTAAAAGTAAAAATAAACAAAAAAGTACAAATTCGATATTGTCCCATTTTATAATTTTCTTTATTTTTTTTATTTTTTTTATTTTTTTTAATTTTTTTATTCTTTTTAATTTTTTTTATTTGTTTCATAAAAACAAAGGCTCGAGGTGCACAAATAACAGAATCGAATTAGGTTGCCCCTTAAGCGTGACGCAGCGCATAGACGCCATTTGGAAAAACTCTCCATCACTAGGCGTAGTTCATCTTTTGTTCTATGTTTACTCATTCTGTGTGTAGTTTGGATTCCATCACTTCAAGTTTCTGTTCCACATCCGATAGAATTCTGACTTTGATTGGCAGTGGCGATTTCTCTTCCCACGCCGCGACGGTTATTCCTTGCCACTGGGCCGGTAGCGATGTTAGCGATGGTTCTGGCGACAGTTGCGGCAAGCCTCACAGGTGCGATATATTTGGTAGGTGCGCTTCCGCTTTCTCTTCCGCTTTTCCTTCCATCCACGGGTAGTGACCAGACGGCTGGTTCACTTTCCCCTTAAATTTGTCTTCCTCCTCGTTTGCTTTAACACTTGCGCGCAGGGCCTCGACCTCGTTGCCCGCGCGCTGCAGCTCCTTTTGTACCTTTTGTATGTGTTCATGCAGATTCTTCATCTGTTCCACTTTGATTTGGTATTTCTCTTGCAGGTCCCTAAGGAGTCCTCTTTTTACCTCCTCCTGGGACATTTTATTATGTGGGTACAGAAACAATAGCTGCCTGTACTCTTCATTCGGGTGCACATAGATGCTCCTGTTATGTTGCACATTTTCAATTTGTTTTTGGATTTCATTAATTTTTTCTTGTGCTTGTCTCAGTTCAGTAAGTTTTTACTGTTCTTCGTTTTTTTTTCCCTATGTTTATTTTCCGCGTTAATCAGTTCGAGATTCAATTGACCTAGATCTTTCGTAGAGTGGGGATTTGTTAGATGCGTATTTGCTTCCACCGGATTGGCGACTTCATGCTGTAGAATTGCTTGCAGTATCTGTTGCTTGAGCTTCAGTTCTGCATTTTCGCTACCCTCCTTCGTTGTGTCCATTTGTTTCGACTTAAATTCTTCAATCAATTCGTCGAGTAATTTTTTTTTTATTTCGTTTTTGAAAAATTCCTTTAGTTCATTCTGTAGCTCTGTTTTTACCTATTTTTTTACTCGCTTTCGCATCATTCTGTTTCGTTCCCTGTAGGCCTCCGGGTCATTGTCCTCCTCGTCGTCATAGTCGTCCTCGTAGTAGTCATCTTCTAAATCGAATTCTGAATCAATATCAATATCTGAGTCTTCTTCCTCATCGTCCTCTTCGCCCTGCTGATTATTGTTCTGATTGCTAAATTGGTTTGTTCCTTTGTGCAGTTGGCCATATTTTAGGTGCAGATTTGTTTTCCACTGGTCGCCCGGTAGACCACACAGAACGAATCCTTTTTTTTCGTTGTCTTTATTCACATGTTGTAACGTTCGCATTTCTTTCCCTTCAAATTGGTTTATATTCATCACTTTGCCGCTATTAAAATACTGGCTTCGGTATGCGTGTTGTCCATGGGAGTACCATCCGTTGGTGATCATCTTTTCGCCATTTGTCATTGGTGCAATACAGAGTTTGTTTGACTGGTTGTTCTCTTTGCAGAAGAGGTTTCAAGGGGATTACATGGAAAAAAAAAAAAAAATTAAAATTACATAATTGTATGGGAAAATATATATACAAACACACCTGCGTGTTCCGATTTGGAACAGGCCAGAGGAAGACTCCTGTTTCTGACCTTAGTGTACGTATTGCGGACCACACTGAAGAGATAGATGATGGTAAAGTAGAAAATAATAAAGGGGGCGAATATTTTATATTTCGTAAATAGATCAAACGTGTTCAGGGGTGATGGGGCGAGGGAATCAACCCCCGTTAGCGGGGGTAGAGGGAAATTGGTGTTTCCTCCTCCTCAATTGTTAACCCTAAACATGTTAAGTAAGTGGCGGTTCGGCGTGGAAGTACCCCTGTTTACATAATCCCCTTTGGCGAATCACCGGTGGGATATCAATGGTGTAGCGGTCGTATGTCAGTAGTGTATGAGTGGTATAGCGGCCTGCGGGTGTATAAACCATGCTGTGATGAAGTGTTCCAACATTTGAAAGCGAAAGATTGACAAAGTAGAATGTTAGGTGGGATGCAAACAGGGTGTCAGGAAATGGGCGAAGACGTAACGGAGAAATGGTGAAAAACATAACGGAGAAATGGGCAGAAGCGTAACGGAGAAATGGGCAGAAGCGTAACGAAGAAATGGACGAACACGTAAAGCAGAAATGGGCGAAAAAGTAACGCAGAAAAGGGCCAAGACCTAACGCAGAAAAGGGCCAAGACCTAACGCAAAAATGGGCGAAGACATAACGCAATAGTGGGCAAGAAGGTAACGAAAAAATAAATACGAAAAAATATTGTCAACTTCTAAGAATTAGAAAAGATTCCGACAAAAATGATAAACGGCAAAAGATAAAATACCAAAAAATATATTTTGGGAAATACATCTAATTTGTTTTATTCCATTTTTCACTTAGAATAGTAGAACTGTTCTGAAATAGAAATGTGTATTTTCACAATTTTATGTAACTCATTTTATTTTATTTTTTTTTTATTTTTCTATTTTATTTCCTTATTTTATTATTTTTTTCTGAACAAACTGTGAAATACTCCATCTCCTCGCGCTAGGATATACTAAGAGTCTAGTTTAGGCGACTTTGGTCAGTTGAACTAAGAGGGCTCCTATCGCACACCTACCTGAACACACTTGGGAGGCGCTGATCCTTAAAAGAATAATTGATTGTGCATAGATCGTAATGGCAAAGTTAAATTGTGCCCTCGTGAAGCATATATATCCCAAACAAAAGAGAAGACATTGGTCCCTCTGTTTCTCTCCAGGGTTAGAAGCGCATGTCGAGCTGGGGAAATATTTAGTCTCTACGCTACGGCCCTTAAAGTGCTTTACTGGTCTACCCCATTGCCGCCGCGGCCTATCGGGTCGGCATCGCACGCGTTAATCCAATGACCGTCGCAGCAAATGCATACAGCAGTAAATTAGAAAAAGTAGCAAGAAAAATGAAGCCACGCTAGGCCGTTCACCTTATACATCTTCCAACAATTGCAGAGTTTTCCCAAACGCGTTTCACCATGACAAGAGTGCTCAGTTTTTTGAATTTGTTTTTATGGAGAAGCCTGATTCGTTAATATGCCCCCTTTGTGATGACCTGTGCATGTTTATTCCATCTCCCATAACCTCAAAATGCATAAGGCACAGATTCAAGGATTATTTTTATGTTCGTAAGAGAGGGCAAAAAAGAAGCTGTGTTGATAAAGGGATGTGTTGGGGAAGAGTGCGACAAATGGTTCTCCTTTGTCGTAATCACATGCGCCTTAGGAATCTTGTACTACGAAGCATGAACTGTTAACTCCCCATAGAGTAGAATAAAGTGTATCCTCATGTGTGTAAGACCCCCTGTGCGCGCATTGGCACACTGGGCCGAGAGTATAAGATTGCTCCAGAGGGGAATAACATGACCAGGAGGTCGAAGAAATGTAAGAAACGGCATGGGAATACCTTGCGCGCGGCGAATACTCACCGAAGAATTGCTTAAGGAAGGAAAGGAGCACTTGCCATTACTTTGCGTCTTCAACCACAAGGCGCTTTCTCCTTTGCGAAAAAAGATAAAAATAGCGTAGCTCCTGGAGTGGGACAGACAACAGACAAGGGAAGGGGCCCCCCTTCCAGTGGGTGCTTAGCCACGACTAAACATTTGATGATGACCATCAGATGATCTACTCCCATACGCATGTGCCACTGCATGTGTAATCCCCCTTCCCCCTCTCCCAATTTAAGCACATTCATCTGTAGATCCCGCCAAAGAGTCCATATCCACAAGTTTCAGCAACTACATGGTCTTCATTCCCTTCGTTTGTTTCACTCCTGTCCTTGTTCCTGTTGTTAGAGGTTCTTCTTCTCCATTAATTTTATTTTTCCCAACCCATGTCTGCTTATTATGAGTTGAATGAAGTGTTTTCCTTATGGGGAGTCCACCATCATGCTTCCACCACCCCACGCACGAACTCACCTGTGCATGGCAAGCGTAAGCCCTGGGACGGGGCGAGAAAGGGGAAATAAACCGAAAAGCCTGCTCTCACCAGAAGCATCCCGACTACGCTAGGAGCGGACGAATCAGACAGTCTATGTCTACCATTTCGTTTAAGGTGTAAATTGAGCAAGCACATACTTATGGGAGAAGGAAAGGAAAAAGAAAGATTCAAAATTCAGAAGGGGTGAAGCATTCATCCAGCTGTTGTTCAAGGTTATATAAGCCCCCCCTCGTATGCATGCGGAGAAATTGAAAAAAGGGGTGCACAAAAATGGTGCTAAAAAGTGGTGCTAGAAAAGAGGTGGCCAACAGGTTACGGTTACGCAAAAGGCACTTAGAAAAAAAACATGCTCTTGCATTTTTGAGCAGTCCTAAATGCATAGAGAGATGGGGAAAGGAAGGGTGACTTCTTTCCTTATATCTCCACTGACTCTTTGAAGGGCACTTTTTCGTCTTTTAGTTGGTAGTGCACTGCTGCGTGTTGCTGCTGTGGTTGTGCCCATACATAATCATGTTCAGGGACCCCTTCGTCCTCTAGCTCAGACACCTTTTCATCGTTGTACTCCTCTTCGTCTTCTCCTTCGTACTCCTCACCGTCTTCTTCTTCGTACTCCTCGCCATAGTCTCCGCCATAGTCCTCCTCATAAGGCTGATCAATCATTTCTCCATATTCTCCCTCATACGGTTGTTCATACTGTTCCTCATAATCTTCCCCTAATTCCTCTCGTAATTCTTCATCGAGCTTTTCCTCCTTCTCCTCTTCATCGGCTTCACCTCCGGCATATTCCTCGCTCCCTCCTGCACTTTTCTCACTGGTCAAATCATCTTGGCCAGACAAAACCTTCCCTCCCTTTGCCAAATCAGCTGTGTCTGCGTCAAACACCGCGATGCCGGCGAATTGGACCTTGTCTTCGCTTCTTTCGTAATACTTGCGGGCATGGAAACAGGAGGGGGGTGGGACATCGATGTGCTCAGATGGATATATGGACATGTAGTTACGAAAGCGTTTCTGTGGACACACGATTATGTATATATACAAATATATATGTATATATGTGCTAGTGGAAAGCCACCACGGCAACTTGGCACAACGAGCGAACATGAAATATAAAAAGAAAAAGAAAAGATGAGGATGACTCCCCATGTCCACACGACCTCATTTGATTTGGACCAATTGGCCTACCTTTTCGTATAGCTTATACGCCGTGCAAACTAGGATGAGAAAGGCAGAATAGGACAAAATACTGGGTAGTAGGTACTCCAGGTTAGGGTTAGGCTTAAATAGTGACCCTAATATGTTGTTTAGTAGCGTTGCGGAGTTCTTGCCTAAGGATATCAGCTGATTGAAACTCATGGCTGATTAGCTAGCTATTTTTTTTTTTTTTCTAAAAAGAAGAATATGAACTCGGTTGTGCAGTACCCTCACTAGGATGTGCAAATGGAAGTTGACAATCTGGTGAAACAGGAGAAAAGGGACGGGGGAGAAAAATTTATATTTATGATGTGGATAACTTAGCGAAAGTTTGCAGGGCGGTTTGGGGAAAAATAAAACAACAATTGTTTAATGAATTGAGTCAACAGTGTTGCACATGGGAAGTAGCGTATGTGTACACAATGAATATATTCGTTACGTATGTGTACACAATGAATATATTCGTTACGTATGTGTGTGCATGTTTACTCTTGTGCGTGGGGGTGAAAATGTTTTGGGAAGGCATCATGGCAGTATCCCCCGAGTGGGTATCTTTTATCACCAACTGGGGCAGCCAACAAATAGTCGAAACAAGCATAGCGCTTAGGGTGTATACGTACGGAAGTTAGGCCATGCCACGAGACTGATACTCCTCATTCGGCGGAACCAGGAAAGGGAGCGGAATTATTCTTCGAATGGCGGTTCAACGTGAACCACGCATTTGTAAAGGTAAAATCCACATGGAACAGGTTGCCCCTTCTCTGAGAAGCCACTAGGAAAAAAGGCGTCCCGGAAGGTCGCGTAATTTTTTTTTTTTATCCCGCATCCCCTCTCCGTGAGTATTCTTTTATACAGATTATTGCAACAGGTTAAGAGGGCAAGATGGCGTTTTTGCGAAGCGCCTCACCATGAGGGATAAATGGAAAAATGAATTAAAGAGAGTAAGTATAATGCGCCCAATTGGTGGGAAACATTTGAAGCGCCTTTTTTTCCCTCTTGGAGGGGGTTATACCCTGGTGAATTATTATGCCAAACGAGGGATTACACACGCATAGGAAATGAATTTCCTGGAGAAAAATGCGAAAAGATATGAACGTTGATGCGGACGAAGTAGCAAGAGGCATACGCGCCATTCCCCCAGAGTGGGGAAAACAGCATAATGAAAAAAAAAGGAAAAAATATAAATAAGAAAAAGACGCAAAATAAAGAAAGAAAAAGGAACGGAACAAGAAGAGTGACTTTTCCCAACGTGGAACATAGCAAGAATTCACCCTGTTGAAGCACATCATTAGGCTCCACCGAATCAACCTCTAAGTGTAGAGAACAGGACCACAGGTTAATTCTTTGAAGTTGCCTACTGTAAGGGCGCTTCACCACTTTCTTTTTTCTTAACGTTCCCCTGGAAAGTGCTCCACTACCGTATGGTGTTCGTGTTTTGGAAGGCAGAACGAGAAGGCTCCTTTTCCCGAACATTTGGAGAAATGCTTTGCAATTTGCGCAATGCGAAAAGGGAACATTGCAGAAGCGCACTTCGGCGTTGAAGTTATTCCCTGTTCGATGATGTTGTTCCCTTTCTGCTGGCAATTTCAGTAGAGCGAAGAAGTGTGGGTTCCAAACAGGTCCATAGGGTTACATCCTTCACAGCCTTCCTCGACGGATTGCTTATTTGCCCCCTTTTTCATGCGGAGAGTTAGCCAAGTCACTGCGGGGGGCGGAAACGGATCAATTCACTTCTTAACAAGTTTGAGTGGGTAAAATGGAACCACAGGTGCGTACGTGTAAATTCATGTGGTCATCAATGGAATTTTAAAAATGAGGAGAAAATAGAAGAGCAAAAAGAGGAAACACAAGAAACGAGAGACAAAGAAAAGGAGTGAAATAGGATAGCCGGAAAAGGTGAGTAACACAAGGATGGCAGAAAAATGGAAGCAAAATAAAACATCGAAGAAAAAAGAAAGCTAAAAAAACGTATGACCAGCTATGACGCAGGGCCCTGTGCACAGATTGCACTCAAGTTGGCTAAGCACTGGGCAGACATCCATTGGTTTAGTTATTGTTTGGAATTAAGTGTGGGTTCTTTCTCCACAGTTCAGATATATGATAAAGATTTCTGAAAACATCGTAAGACATGTCTAAAGTGTGATACTTATCGATGTTTGCATTTCTCCTTTTGACTTCATTTTCCATGCTGAGGAGAACGTCTTTCAGTCTTGGATAATCTGGTCTACCCGACTTGAAATTTTCGGCCATAGTTTTTTTCGACATTTGATTTACTTTGTCCTTAATTTCTTCAGTCAGCTTGGCAAGCTTATTTGCATCTACATTCTTTTTAGATTCCACGCAATTATCCTTCTGTCCATGATCACGCTGCTCCTTTTTCATATAATTATAGTATCCTATTCCAGCTAGTGCATTTGCCAAGATTGCTGCCCCTAAGACTGCTGACGAGATGATCACCTTCTTTTTAAAATCTTTTTTCTGCATGTTTTTATCGAATTCGTCTAGTTTTGCTTTCAAATTTTTCAGGAATAAGTTCTTACATGTGCATGGTGTGAATGAATTCAGGGCCACTAAAACAGCCAGTGTTACCAGCAATTTTGTAATCTTCATTTTGGCTAGCATAAAAAGAAAGAAAAAATGCAAAGGGTTTCCACTAGGAGGTCTGAAAAGGGGGTTCGAGAAGGGAAAGTATGAATATGTGTAACACGGTGACCTACAAGGAAGGAAAAGAGAATCCGTCCCACTTCGTCACCCTTCTAATAGTAATAAAGATGGAGAGTATTCCGATCACGTCACACAGATGTGTGCATACATCGAAGCTGTCTCTCATTTTTTCTCAATTTTTCGAATTTTTTCGCATTTTCTCCCATTTGTTCACTTCCGAGCGAGTCGATGTGCATCGATTTAGGTACCTGGTTACGTTAGGAGGTTTGTCCTCGTGAGAAGTGTACAATTGTGTGTGTGTGTACTGGGCCGCGAAGAGGAACTTATTACTCTAGAAAATTTAGCAAATGGAACTTTTCCTTAACGGTGAACATGTACAGTTGCCTGAGAAGGAGTAAAACTGTGAATATCATCTTGTGGTTTGAAAATCGTCCTTGCCATATTAGCCTTTTCCATGTATTTTTGGGATTCCTTTTCTTTTTTTTTTTAACTTAATAAACGTACATTTTGTTGCAAATTTTTTTTTTTTAGAAAAATAAAATTCGCACCCGAAGGGCAGAAAGCGACACATTAATGGATCGAGAAGTGAATACATCAGTGCATACACCCCTGCATGCATGCGCGTGTGTGTGTTTCTTCGAATGCATGGCTCGATGCGCTACCCGGGAAGGGAAATCGGTGGGTTGATGTCCTCCTCGTATTGGAGGCTCAGCCAAAAAAATTGGCTCAATTGTAAGTGTGTTTTCTGTCGGAGCGATAATTTTTCCCCTAAAAACACCTTTAGGTACGGACATCCAGCCAGCACGCGCCACACATCATCATCGCTGTGCTGACCTGATATCACTGCATTGCCCTTTTATTGTCATATTATTGCATTGTACTGCAATTTTTTTTATTTTTTTCTCACCCTATTCATCCTTTTCGTGTTGTGACGCACGTTTACCGAATCGAATGGAAAAGTGCAAACTGTCCGGTACTGTGCGGAGCGTGATGGTCGAGGGTTTTCCTGAGTGCATCGAGCAGTTCGGTGAAAGTATCTGCAAATGTGTATAATTCTACTGCTTACCTGGTTCCCTTTGTCAGAATTATGTATGTACCCCGGGTGATTTAAATGCTGAGAAACGGGTGAAAGGAACAGAATCGAGAAAAGAAAAAAGGAAGAACGATAATAAATTATGGGAAAAATAAAGAAATGGAAGGAATAGAATGAAAAAACAGAGTACTACTCCCCACCTGGGAACACGGGTCGGCTGAAACAACACAAGGGAGAAATATGCAAAAGCACGATTGATCACAAAGGAAGGGAGAAAGATATTTGACGCTCAATCCTCATTCATTCACGCAAGGGTAACAGTTGTGTGTTTTTCAGAGTATGAACAGGAACGTTATAATTAGTTCTCGTAAATTTTTACCATGCGCATTTCAAAACTCTCGGCAGAATTGCTCCATTTATACAAATCCTTTTAGGGGCAGTCATGTGGATGCCAAAAGGAATGTGCGTAAGAATGTACGTATGTGTATATATACAGTTAGGCGTATGTATCTCCTTATCACAACGTTTTTTAATTTAGGCCGATTCAGAATTTAGCTACTCCTCATTAGATAATCCTCTCCATTGCATTTTTATTCAATTCGAGGAACAAAAAATAGAATAATAAGAAGGAATAAAATAATAGTAAAAAAAGTAAAATAAAATAAAAAGAGAAGGAAAAAAAAAAAAAAAAAAAAAAAAAAAAAAAAAAAAAAAAAAAAAAAAAAAAAAGAAAAAAAAAAAAAAAAAAAAAAAAGAAATCGCTATCTAAAAATTGCACTAGCGAATTGGATGCCCCCCCCCCCACAGCGCTCTTTTTGTCGTAGATAGAAGGTGCTTGTATGACGGTGCAGCAAAAGCAGTTTCGTCAGTTATCTATCAATATTGACAGAAGAAGTGATAAAAGTGCACATAACTTGTATTGTTCCTTAAGGGCAGCATATTTAGGAGTGCATCTTTTGAAGGGTGTGTCCCACTTATGGGTTTCGTAACATGGACCTCTATTCCTTGATTTTTCCTTTTGAGTGTTAATTCATATGCCGATAAATGCGCACGGAAACGAACATCTCCCCGTAGAGGAGGAGGAACCACTAACCTTCAAAAACAGTCTGCAATGAAAGAAAGGAGAAGATAGAATCATTGTATTCGGTTTTCTATTTTACTAATTTTTGGTAAGGAACGGAATTTGTTTTGGTTTTACTCAAAATTGTGAACACGTGCATCTGGTGGCCAATTTCTGTAGATCATTTATGGCTTCCGCTAAACTGGTAAGACCTTCGCAGGTAGCGCATATGAGTAACTGCACGTTGAGGCGAACAGGTTGCTAACCCTTTAATAGTCAACCAGGGGAAACGAACACAGTGGAGAAAAACAACCTAGACAAGTAACTACTTCCAACCATTTACGCCTTCTTACAGTGCACACGGCCGGTGAAGATAACTTCGCTTTGTAATTATCCTTATTAAATGTAAAAAAAAAGAAAGGGTTACTGGAATGGAGGGAAAGGCTCTTTGAGAAAATATTACTGAGTCGGTGGCCTTACGGCTACTCCCAACTTAGGAGATGGAGAATGTGGGAAAGGATGGCCCCTGCAGACGTAGGAACCCAAGAGGATGAATGCGGCTCCTTCTATAGTACGTTAATTTATTTTATCGCCTTCTTGGAAGAAAACAAAGAGGGAGCAAATGTGTCTGTGCTGCCTATTCACTGGGGGGAACAATTTGAAGAACGAAACGATTGACGTGCTCAGGGGCCTTTGCATAATGTAGGAGGGTGATATGTACTCTTCGGAGAAAATTTCTTCATTTTGTGCACCCTTAAGGCATGAGAACATTTACAAGAAGGACAAGTAAACTAGTAGAATAGCAGAGTAGCAAATTGATAGAACGATAAAATAATAAAAGGATAGAGTGATGAGACAGTAGAATGATGCAAGGATGAGGGAGAACAAATGTGAAATCAGGACAGCTACATTTGATAAGTCCTGCACCAAGGCTATGATTCTCAGGGCTGAGCAACCTAAATGCCAAGTGAAGGCTAAAAGAATGTTCACTCCCAATTGGGAGACCATCCAAAATGAGGAATTGGAAATGGAGGGTTTATATGAAGTCTAATGCGAGTGATCGTTTCGAGAATAAGATTGCGCACTTCCGCTTTTGTGACAGAATTCGCTTCATTTATTGGCGCAGCTACTGCTCTTGTTTTTTTTTGCGTTAATATTTCTTCTTTAATGAGCCGTTCGCAATGCGATGCTGGTTCGACGGCAGATAAATAAAATAATGATTGAATTGATCAATAAACTAATGAATAAAATAATGCCTAAATTAATGAATAAATGTTTCATTAGGTCCCGAGAGGAAGGCGTGTGCCGTGGCGGAATGATAAGGGGATCGTTTATTTTGCCGTATAAATTACGCTGAGACTTTTTCCCCATGAATTAACCTCTTACACAGAAGGAGTAATTGCCTTTACGCTTCTTCATAATCTGGAGGAATTGAAAAAGATTATAAATGTATTAGTCCGTTGCTTCTTTACGCGGTTTCATCTTGGTCATTAGTAAGAGTCAGGAAAAATGTGTCGTAAAAGGGCAACAAGGGAAGGAGAAATATAGGATGTTTGTGTTTTTTTTTCTGTTTCCATTTTAATTTTTTTTTTTTTATTTTTCCTACAAATGAATCTTATGGGAGGTAGAGCTTTCAAAAATAATCCACCACTTGGCACTAGAAAAATTTCAGCTTCACAATTTTATCCACTGTATTTTGCAGATGGATCCGATGGGAAAATAACGATATTACATGCGCGCAGTCTAAAGAGGCTGGAAAAATGGAAAAAATAGTTTTTACAGGGACTCCATGATATATATTCCTTGGTAGATGAGTGCGATGAGGAAAAAAAAGTAAATAAGGAAAATTTTGGAACATGTCACACCACAATGATTTATTACTCCCTTTTGTGAGTCTTATTGAATTATTCTTTTAACGTGGGAATCGTATTCTTTTTTTTTATTTTTCGAAAAGTAATTTTTATTTTGAGAGGAAATTTTTTTTTTAAGAGGATTTTTTTTTTAAGTAGTTTTTTTTTGTTTCCACAAGAAAGGTGGATGTAGGTTGCGATGGTGCGGATGCATCATGAACAAATAGAGAAGAATATATTTGTGACTAATCCTGTAGGAATGATTTATTTTAATTTGAAATCCTAATACGAGTTTCTGAAGAACCGCGGTTATAGTATATAAGCGTTTGTGGCAGGGGGACGGAGTACGCACAAATTAGAAGTATTCAAAATATCTGTAATATACAACGAGCGAATATGTACCATTAATATAATAGATTTGCGCGAAGGAAAGAAAAAGAGACACACGAAGAATTCCTTTGTCGCCGTACCTGACAGGACTGTTACCATTCGAGACAAATCAGGGCAGTAGCATTTGAGGTAGTGATTTCTCCCATAGGTAAATATTTATTGATAGGTTAATTCACATAATTTCTTATTTTATTTTGTTGTGTGCATTATTTGTCCATAGTTTTGGCAATATTCACCCAAACTTCTGGGGACGAACTTTGTCGAAATTTTTTCTGCATTTCCCGTTTACACCACAAGATTGGTGATGCATATTCCACCAGATAAAATTTGGTAAGGATTTAATTCAAAGCTGTGGACATAATTTGCCGCAAACCCAAATAGCAGTTACACATAGTGGAAAGTTTACTCCCGACCTTAGGGAACCATGAGAGTTATATTCTAAAACTCGCGTTGGACTATGAAACCTAGAGGGGCAGAAATAAAGATTTAAGCGCAGAAGCACAACAGGAAGTAGAAAATGCCGAATTGTTTCTCAAAAATGGCGGTGCAATTTTATCCTCAGCAATTCGAAATAGCGAATAAGCCGAATTTTAGGAAGCAATGCTACAGAAAGAATTATCTAAGCAATAAAGCTACCTCTAAACAACATAAAAGAAGAAAGAACCTCTTCCTAATTTCCCTATATCGGAGCACCATGATCTGGGCATTGGCACTGTTCTTATTTTGGAGCATGGTACAAGTAAGAGTGAGAAGACTTTGTCCTGATATATTTTTTTTTTTTTTTTTTTTTCCCCCGGGAACCCATCGTCCCTTTGATAGAGTCCGCCTGCGGTATAGGGGTCCTACATCCCATAAAGCCAGGACCCCCCCTTAAGAATGAACTCCCCCTTGCATTTTTTACGTAGAGTAGGGAATATGAAGAGACAGCAGGTCATGCCTGTGACATCATGAAAGATAAGAGAAATGGCATATTTAAGAGAATTATGTGTGGATGTATTGCATCTACCGACGGCGGTTTGGAAAATTCCCCTCTATCCCCGAAAGGAAACACAACTGCCGCGTGTGA
>NW_008481867.1:0-19751 GCF_000524495.1 Plasmodium inui San Antonio 1
GCAAAGGAAGCAGCAGCAAGAGAGAGGAGGCTGTGAAGAAGGAAAACGAGAACAAGGACAGCAACAAGGACAAGAACAAGGGCAGCAGCAAAAACAATAATAAGAAAAAGAACAACGTGAAAAGCGAAAAGGCGTCGGTGAACCATGCGGAAGAGAACTCCTACCTTGACGATTATTCCCTGGACGCCAGGAAAAGTGCCCTGGAAGAGAGGGAAAGGAGAATGCATCTCAAGGAGAGTTATATTAAGCAAATGAGACTACCCACCTATGTAGACGATGAGTCCATCCTCTTTGTTAACAATCCCAATTACGTCATGGTGTTGCTTTTCCTAACAGTGTACAAAGATATCCTCAAGATGACATGGAATTTCAAAGACATCGATGAGATGTTTCAGAATAAAGAGACCACCGAATTTGGCAGGACGTTCATCCTCAAATTATTTTTTTTTCTAGGAAGGTATTTTAACTCTAAGTCGATATTTATGTACAAATATATTTCTCGCATTTTTGAGGATAAGCAGGAGTCCCTGATGAGAGTCGTAAACTTCAATGAGCTTTTCCCTGTGATGGAGGGGAGAAGAGACAGGAAGAACAAATCGGGAGCTGGTGGCGGCACGTCGGGTGGGGGCAGCAGTTCCAAGAAGAAGAAGAATGACAAGAAGAAGCAAGCCAAGGCGCAGGAGGATATCAAGGCGGAGGAGCTCTTAGACGAGGTGAACGAGGAGATGAATGAAGATGCGAATGACGACGTGAATGAGGACTTGAATGAGGACGGGAACGAGTTCGACGAGGAGGAGCCCGATGGGGAGGACGACGAAAATGACAGTGAGAATGAGAAGGAGAACCACTTGGACGAAGCGATCGACGGGGACGACGCCGAGGACTCATCCGAGGCACAGGGCCGTTACCCCCCTTCGGATGAAGCGAAAGACGCAAGTGACGCGGATGACGCCGGTGACGCGCGTAAGAAATCGAGCAGTCACGGCAAAGCGGAGAAGTCTCACAGGGACAGGAGCCCCCAAACGGGGGAGCCCCAAGGAGAGGACGAATCCTCGTTGGGCGACGCAGACGACGGTGCTAAGAGGAAAGGCTCAGGAGCAGACAGAGAACGTAGAAGGACCAGATCGAGCGAAGGGGAAGCTCTCCAGGCGGAGAAGAGCGACACCACGGAAGCGGTTGAGGCGATGCAAAAGGCATTTATCGTAAGAACGACGCGACACGGAGCGATCACTAGAAAGGCCACCTCTGCGGCGGAGAATTCTACTAACAGTAGTAATACTCTCGGGGGGACGGCGAACAACGAAAATGGTCAGCTCATGGACGGAGTGAAGAACGAAGACCTGCAAGATAACAAACGATTGAGCAAAAAGCTGTTTCTCGAGTGGGACGACCTCACCGTGATCTCAAAATTGAGGATCATTAGAATGCTTCTCAATTTAGTCCTATGCGAAAGTAATAACTTAAAGAAAATGTTGACGGAGGAAAAAATAAACTACAACAATGGATACCTCGGGAAGGTAAACAATGACAAATATTGGCTCATCGTAAATGACACCATTGACATCGAATTTAAGTTGTACGTGGAGAAGGAGGAGAAAGGGACTTTCGAGTTCCTTTGTGATGATGATAATGTCTTGTACAACATAGGATATAATCTGTTGAAAGATACCCAAACGAAGGTAATGGGGGAGACCATCATCGAGAGGTATAATAAAATATGCAGGGAAAGAAGAAACAGAAGTCGAATTCTGAAGCAGCAGAAGAAGCTCTGTTCTGACCTTAATCTGGACGGTGGTTCGTTGATACTATCAAAGAAGAGGCAGCATAAGCAGGTAGAAGACTTCAACTTGGACAATGATAAGATGAGAAAGAAAAAGAATGAAGGTGGTGGTAGCATGTACGGAGGGGGAGGTAGTAGCTATGCCTCTGGTGTTAATGCCAACAATCCGTATGCTATACAGAAAATTAACTACCAGAAGAATGATCGTTCGTTTAGGTTGGCGGCGAGGAATGCTCAGAAGGGTAGCGGCTTCGTGGGAGAGTTGGACGGAATGGACAATCAGGCATACCTGCAGAGTGGAAGTGGTCTTGTTGGTATGGCTTCCTCTATTGGCAAGGGTGGAATTGGGGAGGCTTCTCTCAACAAAAGTGTCGGTGGGACGGCCGTAGGGGGAGTACTATTAGCAGCTGGGGGGGTAGCTGCCGGGGCGGTTGGCGGAGCAATAGGCGCGCTGAAGAATCTCCACGGTCCGAACGCAGGTGCGATGGGCACGGGAAGTATCGTGAAAGTCCCTCAGAAGAGAGGCCGCAAGAAAAAATCGGAGAAAAAGAAGAGAGGACGAAAGAAAAAGATTCTCACAGAAGAGGGAGCACTCGTAGGAGGGGCATCTCCTTCATGCGCTGTTGGATCCATAGCCGGGTTTGTCTACCACCCGAATAATCCCCTTTCAGCAGTAACGCAGGGCAACGAAGCGAAGAAAGCTACGGGCACCTCCACCAGGGTAAGAAAAACGCCCTACACTAAGAGAGCCACCAAACCAGCTGTTTCTATTAAGTACGGAACTAGAAGCCACTCCATAATTAAACCTAGAGGTGATACGATCCATTACAGCGACTTTTCTATGAATCATGGAGTAAATCATGAATCTCTCTACAATAACGGTACTATGGATGCAAAGTATTTTAATCCTACTATGCACGTTAACAGTTTTATTAGCCCTAATATGAACACCCCCTTTGGCATGCAGACTAATATGCTTAACATGAGGGGGACCAAAATGGATGGCAGCCCCCCCGGGAATTACAACTTCCACTACATGTACAATCCGCAGCCGTATGGGCAATATTATATGTACATGTTGAACAATGCCGCCGCTGGGGGGATGTACGGTCAAAATGGCGGTGCGCCACCGGGGAGCGGTGTTAGCGGGGTGAGCGGCGGTACTGGCAAGGAGATCAAGAGCGAGGGGGGGTCCGCGGCAAATGGGACACCCATAAGCACAGGAAGCATCATCAATAGCAGCGCCATGGGTCCCGGTGGCAATGCCGGAACGAAGGGTCCCCTGAGTGGCAACACCCAGGAGGGCGAAGGGCCCAATGAGATGAGTGGAACCGGGATGCCGGGTTCGTCCATGACGAGTCCTATGGCGACCCCTATCGCGACGCCGATTTCTGGCCCCATTAATATGATGAACACGGTAAGCGGCGCGGACGGGGGGGTGAGCAGCGGCATGAGCGGCGGAATGAACAGCGGGATGAACAGCGGGATGAACAGCGGGATGAACAGCGGGATGAACAGCGGGATGAACAGCGGGATGAACAGCGGGATGAACAGCGGGATGAATTACCTGGACCCTATGAACAAGTACCCGCCGTACATGCTAAACAGAAACGCAATGAATAACATGCCATCCAACTCTATGTATAATAACATGTACAATTTGAAGTTCCCCTATATGAATAACGACATGATGAACTATAATTACAATTTGGGAAATTTCCAAAATATGAGTTACGATAAAATGAACAAGGCAGGGGGGGGAGCAACAGCGCCAGGAGGAGCGGGACCACCAACAGGAGCAAACGGGGCAACTGGAGCATCAGGACCACCAACAGGAGGCGGCGGAGCAGGGATCGGATCCGTAGCAGGGGTGTTCAAGAGGTATCCCAATTTCCTGGGTGGAGGTTTAGCACCCCCCTACAGCAATATGAACAGCCCCTATGGTAACTTCAACGCGTACAATATTGGTTATCCGAGGAATGAAGCGTATGACTCGATCCCCCCAGGGGGGGCGGGAGCAGCGACAGGAGGGGCTGTGACACCAGGGGCTGACCCCCTTAAGAGCAAATTGCCGAATCTAAACGCCAGCGAGAGTAGTACCAATGTGACAGGGGCCACTACCGGAACGGTCGGTTCCTCAGCTGCAGGGTTAAGCGGTTACCACGTGACCAATGTGAGAAGCCGAATTGGTAACAGTGACATCATGCAGAGCGTGGCGCTAGCACAGGAGAAGCCAACACACTTCGTCTCATCAGCGGCCCCGTCTGGTGTTAATTCCGCACCGGGGGAGGCAAATCAGAAGGAAGAGACAAATCGAATTGAAAACGTAATGAACTATATGATGATGCCCTCAGGAAGTAGCACAGATATGAGTCATGGTACCAATGCAAAGAATACCACTTCAATGGCTACCTTACAAAACAACGTTGTTCAGAATGGCCTCAACAGTTCAGGCATATTATCAGGAGGGGATATGTCCGCTCCCGGCTGCGGCGCTAACGGAAGGGATACATCACCTATGATGGCGATGCCGTATGGTGGTGTCCGATTGGAAAATTCAGGCATGAATAATCACCCGATTAACCACCACTCCCACGCGCATCATCAGCATAATCCGCCTAATTCGCATCCTCCGCATCAGCAGCAGCCCCTTTACCCCGGTGGAGCTCCCGTGGAAGGAGGCATAAATCTGAATGTAAGTGGCCCAAGCGGAAATAACTACCCGCCCATGCATTACGGAAGCGCAAACAACCAGAGCTGTAGCTTACCAAACACCGCGGGGCAAATCTCCTTGAGTAGTGTTAACAATAACTTCGCAATGGATGGAGGCAGTTTCGTCGTACCCAGTGGAAGTGCAGAGACGTATGGGAACAAAGAAGCGATGCAGGGGCTGCCATTCAACGAGCAGGTGGGTTTTGGTGGCACGAATGAGACGACAAACGTGGGAGGAACAGGCGCACCGATGACTGGGGCGAACGAGGGGAATTGTAGCGCTTAGGCCATCACTTGTGTTGGCGGTTTGGGAGCAGTTTCGTTTGTCACGCAGAAGAGGGGATCGCTGTGTAAATCAGGAGGACAGCCCGAATTAAGTTAGTGTCTCCCATTTGTGAATAAACAGGAGAGCATGTTTTCCCCCCAGGTCGGGGTACCTGCGCTGGGGTTATCCAAAGAAGGGGATCCATACACTGCGCCGGGCGAGAAAAGTTTAGATGCGGAGATGTGCAGTAGAGCGGAAGAGAAGCGATGAAGCGATGAAGCGACGAAGCGAAGAAACAACCCAACTTGATGCAGAAGCATTACCTGTGGCAATGCCACCCTCATCACGGGATCTACTCTTCCCTTTACCATATCGCACGAAAGAGAGCGACTTAGACAGTCGTGACTTGGCCTGCCCTCTTATGCAGTTTAGCACGTCGGCATTGGAGAATCTCCATTTTCGCACCTACCATTTTAGCACCTACCATTTGAGCATCCTATCCTCGGATCATCCTACCATTGGCCCCTTTAGCCATGTCACCATTTTGGCACTTCCCCGTGATGCCCCCGAACTGGCGTTTTCGCGGGAGTGCCCTTTTTTTTTTTTTTTTTCAATTTTTCTTGTTAAGCAGCAAGTGAATGACAGCAAGCAGAAGCTTTTTTTTTTTTAAATTCTATTCTCCTTGTTAAGAGTCGTTGTGTTGTGTGTCCACTGAGTGGGTGAGTAGGACAAGGCGTATGAGTCCCATCGGTCAGATCGGTGAGGATCCACTCGGTTGGCATGCCTTCACCGTGGGGGCATATTCCTCGGATTGAGCTTGACCCCCTTCTTCTTCCTCCTCTTCTTCTTTCTCTTGCCTTTTTTTCGCATTTTATTTTCCATTCGCCATTACCTCTTACCTCGCTTTGCATTCCTCTTTGTTATCATTTTTCACTTCTCCCCCTGCTCCTCTTTGTGTGCACGCGCAGCTGCCTGCGTTAGTTTGTACAGGTGCATGCTGTACATAAATGGCTAAGACATATGTACATGTGTGTACGAACGTTCTTTTGTGTGTAGGAAAGTGCGGCGCCCATGTGAACTTCTCCATCAAGATTCGCGTGAAGTCTTGCGGGGGGATCTAATATTTCCCCTCCGCATGTGTACCCCATTTTTTTTCCTTTTTTTGCCTAATATTCTAATAGACTGTACAATTCGAACAACATGCAGAATAATTTAACAAAAGAGATTATTTTCGCATTCGTTTGGGTGGGATGTTGTTTAAGCGGCTCTTTCTAGTGGTTACCCTAAGTGGCTGCACCTTTGGTGCGAGTTCTACCGACGCTGGGATCATCATGGGAGCGCTCTGCTCGTCCGGCGGCCGGACAGCTGATTCCACTGGGGCATGGTTCAGTAAAGGTAGATCATTCGCGTAATGCGAAGAAGAAACTCGTGCCGCCCCTCCCCCCTCTTCGCTATATCTTGAATGTCGCGAAGCCTGCACATGGGTATAGAAATCCAACTGTGGAACAGCAGCAACACTTTATTGCTGAACAATATTGTCCCTTGTGAATCACCTCCGTAGGTAGGTGAGGATAAATGTTAAGCCCGTTTGAGGCCCCTCCGCAATTTTCTCTGTGAATAACTTGCTGCACGGAAGGTGAACGGGGTTTGGTCGTTTGGCAGGTTCCCCCGCGGGGATGTTTGCACAAGTTGATCTTTTGTGGTGTTTTCATTTTACGTCATTTTTTTGACTTCATTTTTTTGACTTCATTTTTTTGACTTCATTTATTTGACTTCATTCCCTTTAGTGCCTTTTTTTTTCCGTCCAAATGGGAGTAAGTCCCGGCTGCGCGACGTCATCCCAGCCAAGGTAACGCGAAACGGCTGCCACCCATTTTGGTGAAAAAGAATGCAACGCTGCAGGAAGTATATAGTGACCAGAAGGAGGATATACATGTGAGGACATTTCCCCATTCGCATTTTTTACATGAATATTCCGAACGGAGTTAATTAAACGGGGTAACCCTTTTTCTCCATAGAAGAAGTGTCACCTCTGTTAGGAAAGTCATCACTGTGGAGAGAGAAATAACCACACGTGGAGAAGGACGCGGAAACGTACGCCTACGCGTGGGTATCGTAACCGAGGGGGTAGGAACATTGAGCCAAAGGGAGCATACCACAGGTCAACGGCAGACAAACAAGGTGCTTATACAGGCGGTCCCCACCACGCATATGCACAGATTATTTAGGAACTTCCTGCGCGTTTTGAACGCCCGGGAGAAACACAAATTGGACGAGAGTGCCCTGCAGGAACTGAAAAAATGGGGAAGGGAAAAGCTCCTTCGGAATGATCCACTGCTTAAGGAATACCTAAACTATCGGCAGGTGTTGCACGACTACAGCAAGCTTCTCAGCGAAAGGGAAGAGAAGAGTGAGGAAGACAAAATTGAGAAAGTGGCAAACTATGTGGGCCTCACAACGGAGGCAGCGAAAAGGGGCAGAAGTACACACGTGGAGGCTTAACGTATGCAGGTGTTGATAGTAAATAACTTCTCCCCGCACTGACAGAATGCAGCATTAGCTTTTTAGACCACAGATTAATTTTAACCTTTTTCCGTTTTTTTTCATTTGTTCTGATTTGTTTTTATTTGCTTTCATTTGCCTTTCTTTTTTTTCATTTTTGTTTTTTTTTTTCCTTGCGGCGCAGGCGACGCTTTAATTATGAAACTACGCACACGCGCGTGTCGCCGATTCAAAATGTATTTTTTTTCTTCTTTTTTTTGCGCGCTCTGGGCGTATATAAAAGGGAACGCATTAACAACTAAAAAAATGTTTCGCGCTGCCGCGAAGTGTAGAAGATGGGGGGAGAGGTGTGTCACGGGTGGGGGTGCTCCTGTTTCGTTGTCTCTTCCATCTGTCTTATGTGTGACAGAGGTGGGGGGCGGTCTCCCTGCTCGTTGTCCCTACCATGTGTCTTATGTGTGACTGCCTTTTTGAATATCCCCTTTGGAGCTAGCAACAAATCGTTGTGCGAGCCGTCGGGAGGGGGGGGAAATGGCCCCACAAGTGGGGGATGCCAACAGGTGGGAACAAATCGACGCTTCATCTTTACCACTCCATCGCTTCAACACTACGTCTGCAAAACTGCCGCACAACTTCTCTCCTACTTCCACAGCTTGCGCAGGGTGAAGTTCTTCTCGGCGTCCTGCTTCATCACCTTTACGACGGCCATCTCAAAGTCCTCCTGCGTGACGTGGACGCGCCTCTCGCGCAGGGCAAACATGCCGGCCTCCGTGCAGACAGCTTTTACTTCCGCTCCAGAGCAGTTGTTCATATCAGTGGCAATCTTCATCATGTCGATTCCTCTCATGAGGTTCATCTTCCTGCTGTGGATTTTTAAAATCTCCATTCGAGCTTCAACATTCGGATTGGGGAATTCAATTTTCCTGTCGATTCGTCCTGGCCTTAGCAAAGCCTCATCGAGAATATCGATTCTATTTGTGCACATTATCACCTTAATATTCTGTGTGGACTCAAATCCATCCAACTGATTTAGAAGCTCCATCATCGTTCTCTGCACTTCTGAATCTCCGTGCTCTCCTTCTATCCTTTGACTTCCAATGGAGTCAATTTCATCCATAAAAATGATCGACGGAGCATGCTCCCTTGCCATGACAAATAACTCTCTCACCATTCGTGATCCTTCACCGATGTACTTTTGGACAAGTTCCGATCCGGAGACCCTTATAAACGTGCAATCCGTATGATGTGCTACTGCTCTGGCTAGTAAAGTCTTTCCTGTCCCTGGTGGTCCATATAGTAAAACCCCCTTAGGCTGTGAAATTCCCAGTGATTCGAAAATCTCTGGATGTTTGACTGGCAATTCGATTACTTCCTTCACTTCTTTCACTTGTTGATCTAACCCACCTACCATCTCGTAGGTGGAGTCAGGTACCTTTTCCACTTTCATGAGAGAGACAAGGGGGTCCACTTTGCTCGGAAGGATCTTATGTAGCTTATAAGAATCATTATATAATGCCACTCTCGTGTTTGGAGTGCACTGAGCAATATTTATACTATGTGCTATGTCCACGACGTATTTCCCTTCCGGGTTTATCTTAACTAGTACTTTATTCTTCCCCATCGGTTTGACAATTTCTCCAACATAGGACGCGGCTTCCAGCAAGTACTGAATCTCATCACAGAGTTCCCTCACTCTTGTATTCAATTCATTTCTCTGAGCTTCTAACCTTTTTTTGTTTTGTAACTTCTTATTTATTATCGATTCGTATTCCTCAATTTTCATTTCGTAATAGGTTTTGATGCCCGATTGCATTTCATCCTCGCTGTTTCTCACCCCTCCGGGGTCCTGCTTGTCCTTCTTGGGCTCCTCCGCCAGCTGGCCCGACCGCACTTGCATGTCCACGGCCGCCATGGGGGGGGTAGCGAGTGGTTTGGTGGGGAGCGGTTTGGCGGGGAGTTGTTCTTTGGCGAGTGGTTTGATAGAGAGTGGTTTGACTGGTTCTTTCGCGTTTCACGCCCCTTCGTACACCGCCTTACTAGGCGATTGCGCAATTCTGTTTGCCCCCTCGCAGAGGAAAGGGCACACTTACGCTAATGTAACTGCGGAGGGCGTGCCACGAGTCGGCTCGGCGG
This sequence comes from Plasmodium inui San Antonio 1, assembly GCF_000524495.1. Taxonomy (NCBI): domain Eukaryota; phylum Apicomplexa; class Aconoidasida; order Haemosporida; family Plasmodiidae; genus Plasmodium; species Plasmodium inui. The sequence continues at coordinate 9,393 of NW_008481867.1, forward strand.
GTGTACCGGGTTAACTCCACGCTTGCGTCGCAAAAGAGCGCATTAGAAGCAGGAAGGGGGAGAAATAAAGTAAAATTAGGTAAAATAAAATCAGAATGAAAATGCAACTAAATTACCGATGCAACTGCAAACGCAACTAAGAGGCGAATGCAGATTTAAAACGTGGAAACCGGGGGAAGGATTATTCAAAAGGGGAAGCTCGCGAAAGGTGTGAGCGCCGCGAGGGCTGCTTAACATTCAAAGTATGGCCGTGTGAACGTATGCTCTGTTTCCTATCCGCCAAATCGTTCGCTTCCATTCCGCGCTGTTCACTTACACTGCTGACCGTTTTGGCACTTTTTTCCTTTGCGTGTTGCGGAGACTGCATCTCCAGTGAGTTGCGCATTAACTAACGTCGCAAAGCATTGGTTTTTTTTTTTTCTTTTTTTTTCCGCATTTGGTGGGGCCCCGACTTTTTGCCTTGCGTTTTATGTCAGTAGATCTCCTCACGAGGGTATGGCCGGAAGTTGCGCCAGGGCGGCATTGCGTGGGTTGGGAGCGACCAGGCGCTATTTCGTTTGGCACCCTGCATTCGTGGAGCATCATTTGGGGTGTAATTAATATGCGTGTCTTTTGCCACTCTGCAATTCAAAAATTCTCTGATCTTTCCTTTCTCATTTTTGCGAAACACCCGACTTGTCGTAAGCTTTGCGCGAAGGAGAATCCCAAGGATTGCAACTTTTTCCAATGAAGGAGAATGAAGTTGCTAGGATAGTTTATTTTTAAAAAAAAAAGCTGTGCCATTTATTCAGCCGCTTTGACGTGGCATTTATTTTCTTTCTCCTCCTCCCTGGTGCTACTTCCCCCTTAAATGAACGCGTTGCTCTGTTTTTGTATTCCCTGCGGAGAGGGACATGCCCCGCTTGTCGGCATGTGAACAGGACGGACACAAGGTGAATAGAAGTATACGCTCCTTATTTCAGTTCTGTGTGATGGGCAGAATGGGTGAAAAGAAAAAATAAGTACACCGTTTTGAGGCAAAAGGTGAGGACGTCTATTTTATGTGTCTTCTCCTTTATATCACTTCTTTTCGCGGATGTGGACCATTGGCATAGTAGTCCGGAGAGAAGGAACAACGTGAGACGTCCACATTGATGTTCCTCACCAAGTGGTGACGTTTGCGTTGGGGGCAGGCCAATAGAAACATGAATTCACGTGGCCAAGTGTGCAGCAGCATTCCTTGAGTTGGGAGCAAGAATAAAAAAATGGAGGAGTTACTGACAGCACGGAAGAAGCCGACCACGTGGAGTATGGTATAGTATACCCCTTTGAAAAAAGTTAAAGCTATGAAATGGTAAACAAATTTATCAAATAAGTGGCATACAAATGGAGCAGACACAGTAAAGGTGACATATTTGCGCATCACAAGGGGAGCTATGCACATCTTAATGTTTCTGAAGAAGGACAGATTTGACAAATGTCACTTTTGAGGTTAGCAGGTTATTCATATATGGGGAGCTAGCCAATTTGCTTGGTCACTTTATGGTTGCGCTTTTTTTTTTTTTTTTTTTCTTTTTTTACCACTTTTCACCTGCACAGTTCAGAAGTTGTGTATGGCCCCACCACTCGTCTGCTGAAGTGTAGAGCTGCCCGGTGGTGAACTCCTACCGAGTTGTTAGCCACATTGAGTATCTGTGAATAAATATGACTGACGTATTTGTTCTTTTGATGTAAGGTTTCTTTCATCAAGGCGTTTAGGTTAATGTCGTCCAAAAGTTCAAGGAGAAAACTTAGCTTCTTCACGTTCTCCAATTTGATGAAAAAGAATGAGTCAGCGGTGAGCCTGGTATTTTCTTTTTCGTGCCGTTTTGCCTGAACGGTTAAGGCTACATTGTTTTTTTTTTTCACCCTTGTGGAATAATCCACGCGGGAGTGCAAATCGAGTAGGAAACCCCAGTAGGTGTACAAAAAGATTAGAAGCTGGGATTTGTGCACTGGCAGAATGAACTGCGTCCCATTTGTGACCACTTCCCTGTGATGATAAAAAAGGATGAAGTGGGAGAGGAGCTGATAAATGTTGTCCAGTGTTAAATGGAGGTGCCTGGTGAATGATCTGCTTTGTTCCCCCTTGTACTGCAGTGTGCTAATGTTGTAAAGGTAGCCAATAAAAGCGTACAGCAAATTGGATAACGTTTGGTTGGTGTGGCGTAAGTAAGGAGGAGAATGGCTTCCTCCGTTGTCTGCTAACTGCGGGTGGTGATACCTATTCAGGGAGAGTCGCTCCACCTGCTGATTTGGTATCCCACTTTGGTAATTTCCTTCAAAGAGAGGAGAGCGATGCAGCCACTTGGACAAAATCGAAAACTGCAGAAGGACGAAATTGGAAAAGGAAGAATAGTACGGGAAGATGTAGTGTGTGTTCTTCACATAAGCCAAAAAAAACATGGGCACTATTTCGATCAGCGTATTCTTGTTCGGACTGTGCAGGATATATTTCTCCTCCTGACTGCGTAATGAATATAGTTCCAAATATTTTTTTATCTTCCGCATGAAGAGTACGGAGAAAAGTTGTTTCTTTTTTAAGTCCTTCCAATATTTGGAGAGAGAATGAAAGATCATGGACAACTGCAAAACGTCAAAGGAGGTTACCCTTTTGAGCACTTCAGGTTCTATCAGTGTGGAAACAATTTCCCTATCCACACATAGCAGTTGTGGTAGGGCTTCAGCGAGCTGGCACAAGTCTATGTTGCTCATGTAGGGAAGCATTTGGATCGTTTTTTCACGGAGAAAGGATGTGAAGATGGGATCTGGTCTGTTCTGCATTTTAACTTTAGACAGCACGTTCAGCAGTGTGCAGAAAGTCCTGGGGGGGAGGCTTTCCAACGTTGCGTAGCGCAGATGATGGGAAGAAATGGGATGGAACGCTTCGCAGTGATCGAGTTCGCTGTGTTGAATTTGTATTTCATTTGGGATAGGTGCTTCCACGTTGCGGGGTTCACTCATCTCAGTGTGGTGTGTACCACCGCCGCACGACTGTGCAAAGGTGCCCTTCACCAGAAGGTGCCTCAGCAGGGGCATAAAATTGATGCATCTCCATTTAGCAGAAAATACCTGCACAACACTGACCCAGTTGTGTGCGTCATTCTGCAGAGATATTTTTCCACGCCGAATGGAACAGGTGATGTAATCATTCAATTTTTTCACCACGTCGTTACAGTCTTCACCTCTTTTAAATGTATGAACAAGATTTGGTAAGCATTCTGGGTCGATGTTTCCCTCGTTTAGTAGCGGCTCAACAACATGGGAATATAAATATTTCAAGGGGACACTCCCCAGGGAAGTATTTTTTGTATAGGGAATGATTTTTTTGAGCAATGCAGAGATGCCCGTTTCTTGACTGTACTGATCAAAATGTAGGATGACATGCTCTAAGTTGCGCTGGATTATTTGCGTGTCGATGTTTTTTTTCTCGATCAGTTTTCCGTCGACGAGTAGGCGCACAACATGCCTGTTCATTTTGGAGAGTCCATGGGGGAAAATCTCTCTACTTTGGTATTATCCAAGTGCAGCGCTGTAATGTGTATTTATCCTCGCTCAAGCGCCTTCGCTTCAGTAACAGTGTACCCCCTCGTGGTGGCTGTCAAAATGGATATGCCCGTCCACATTTTTTTTTTTTTTTTCACACATGTGGAGCTATCGACAACAATCACGTGTGGCTTTTCCGCGTCCTTCCTTTCGTTAGCGGTGAGCGTATTTTCACGTTTGTCGATCTGTATAATGCCGACTCGAATGAGTTCTTTTTAGGCCTCGTTCAGGGGGGTAAAAAAGGGAAGCAGTTTTATCAAATGGATGTCCCCTTGGAGGGCGGTGGCGGAATTTACTGCTCAAGGGGGAAAGATGTCCAAAAAGGGGGACACCGAATGTTGCGAGAGAGCAGTTGTTCACTTCAAGAAAAGATTCCCGAGGGAGACATAATAAAACTCCGTTTTGGTTCCTCACGTTTGTACGTTAAGGGAAATTATGGGAAAGTTACACCATCACAGAATAGGAGGTTCCCCGCCGCCCTCCTTTTTTCCGCACAGGTGCGGATGGAAAATGCTCCCCCGTTGGAGTATTGCGCGAGGGGGGGAAAAATATCTCCAAATATGGTTACTCATATTAAAATAAAATTGTGGCAATAAAGTCCCTGTTCAGCCTTTTCATGCCGTTGAGCTGAACGTGCAACAATATCGGGGAGAGTGCTTTCACTTTTGCTTTCAAATTTTGTTGCGTTGGGGGATGTTGTTTCAGCAAAGCCATCCCGGCGCTCTCCTCTTCCAGCTGTTGCAGCGTGAAGCCAAGCGAGTGGCGCGTTCTTGCACGACCTATGATATATATGACGTGGGGCAGGAAGAATAAAAGAGCGCCACCAAATCCCTACACGTACAAATGCTCTCTACATTTGTTTACTACTCATTTGCGTATATTTCTTGTCAAATAATGAAGTCATTTTTTTTTTTTTTCTCACTTCAATTTTAACCTCCCCTCATGTGACCCACAAAATAGTGACACTTGTTTTTTCTTTTACTCCACCGGAGAGTAGCAACTATAATAATACATACCTGCGACCAGTTTGCATAGAAATGTATATGCATATATACATATATATTTTTCCCATTTCGTGTAATTCTTTTTTTTTTTTTTGGCTAGTTAGGAGTACAATATTACCATTTGAGTGACTTACAATTTTGCCATACGTGGGTAATGACGTCATTTTGAAGTGGGGGAAGGATAACCCTTGAGTCCGTCCATCCAGCGGTTCCTCCATCTGTCCTTCCATCCGTCCCCCCATTCGAGCGCACAGTGGATCAGGCTACTCTGGCTGCTCTGCTTGGGAAATTCCCATTCGTTCAATAGGCCGAAGCAGTTTTCTCCTTTTTTGTGGAAATTGCTTCTTCGTCGCAATTACAGGTGCAGCGATTAGCAAGGGAGTGTACTATACTCGTGTATTATATACCCGTGTCGGCGGCTGTGCGGACTGACTGTAGAGGACGCCACGCACCGTCCAAGTCATCAGGCCGATCAGGTGAGAAGTCAACAGGTTGACCATCTTTGCAAAATAAAATTTCTGACCGGGTTCCTTCTCTTATCCCTCCTCTGCGAATTCACCATGGAGTATAAAAAAACGAAGAGGACCAACCAGTACCTCTTTGAAGGGAGCAGACACCAGGCTAAGGTAATAGGACGTGCCCTCGTCGCCCCCCCCGAGTGCATAATTACGTCGCAGTCCTAAGTGGGGGGGCTGGGTGGTTATTCCGAGAGCGTCTCCCTGGTGGGGCATAACTCTGGGGAGGGAGAAATCTGATGCGCAGACTTTTCCGCGTTCACCCGGTCACTTCCGCGTTTCCACTTCCTCCGCTTCATTTCCCACCCCCGCGCAGAGGCAGAAGATAAACGTGAACGCAGACTGCAAGGGGATCCTGATCTCGACGCTGAGCCCCAAGCGAATGACCGTAGGCATAAAGGAATTTTTGAATTTCCTGAAGGTCCACTTTCCCAGTGAGGCAGGTGAAGCGCCGGTGAAGCAGCAGAAGGAGGAGCAGTCGCAGAAGGAGGACAAACTGAACGGGGAGCAAGCGGAACCAGAAGGACAGCCAGGCCGCATGGAAAAACAACTTAATGACGAAATTGAGAAGGAAAATATGGAGTACAACCGCTTTGCCCCGCTTCGAAATATAGTAAAAAATTTCACCTTCATAAAATTTAATAACATAAGTGAGAAGAACCCATCGGACATTGTCCAGAAAATCTTCATCTTAGCTCACAACAGGAAGGAAAAGTATATTCTCCGACACCTCTGTAAAATTATTCCACTAGACTGCATCTGCAAGCCACACTTGTCTCCCTTCATAAAGGCCATTCTGCCACTTGTGAAGAAAAACTTTCCTGACGGGACGTGCGTGCAGGAGAGTTTCACCGTTGGCCATTTATCCAAGATGATGAACGTCTCGGCGGAGGAGGGTGAAAAGGGGGAAGGTGAGAAGGAGGAAGGTGAAAAGGACCAGGGTGAGAAGAAGGAAGACCAGACGAAGGAAGATCAGACGAAGGAAGATAAGACGAAGGAAGACCAGACGAAGGAAGATCAGACGAAGGAAGATAAGACGAAGGAAGACCAGACGAAGGAGATCCACGCTAAGGAAGAGACAACGCCAAGTGAGAACAAACACACCGCGGGAAAGAAGGTTTCCTGGGCCCTGATCTACAAATGCTCTAACACGAAGACTCTGATGAAAAAAGACGTTCTGACCGTGCTCGACAAATGCATAGGAAGCAACTATTCTGTTAATTTGGGTACCCCTGACTTGGCCGTGGTGGTTCACGTGACAGAGGTTCGGCCTGCATGTTTTAGAAGAGGAGGGGAATGGCGGCGATGTGCATATAGTTTACTGCTTTATTAACGTTGCCATTCACGTCGCCACAGCTCCTTTGGGGGGGCTCTCCTGTTGATATGCCTACACAACTGCATTCTTTCTCCTTCCCTTTTGTAGATAATGTGCGGAATTAGTATCGTGAGAGGTTACGAAAAGACGAGGAAGTTTAACATCGCGGCGTTCAACGAGGATTCCTGAGTTGACTCCGTCCCAGTGCGGGTGCCTCTTGTCTACATACTACGCAAAGATGAGCAGAAGCGCGCATGTGGAAGGGCCAGCGTGAGCGAGCTTTGAATAAACAGCTCTCTTCCAAAGGGGAAGAAAATGCTGTAAATTGAACACACCATTCATGTTTGTACAATTCAAATTTGAGTCTTAATTTTCTCCATTCAGTGTAGTATGCGTTTTAATTTTCTCCATTCAGTGTAGTATGCGTTTTAATTTTTTCCATTCAGTTTAGTATGCGTTTTAATTTTTTCCATTCAGTTTAGTATGTCTTTTAATTTTCTCCATTCAGTTTAGTATGCGTTTTAATGCCCTTTCGAAATCTATTACCCATTTTACCATTTCGGTGAGTTCTTTTTTTTTTTTCTTACCCCATGAACATTTTGAATCCCTTCAATTGAAAAAGTGGGATGGTTTACAACGCCTTGAGGTTTTTTTTTTTTCTTTTCTCACTTTTTTATCCCCCCGGGGAAAGATAATTGTTTGCAATTTTTCGCCCTATGAAATTTTTTCCCCCTCTGTCGTTTCTGCTCATTCTTTTAACCCTCCCCCCCAGTTGGCTATTTCGATCGTTTCGTAGACGAGTATATATGGGTATACGGGCATGCGGTGACGCGGTCGTACAGAAAATTAACCTCAAGGTGTCATATCATTTTCTCGACAGAGGCGTTTCTATGTGAGCTCCCTTCCTTTTAATTGATGAATGGTGTAGGGGATCGTTGATGCGGCATGTCCATCTCACCCTCCGCTGTTACCAAGTGTGTGTGCAAAATTTTACACCCCATTTTTAGGGCCATCTCTAAGCTGGTGAGCCAAAATGGATGTCGAAGAGAAACTACTAAAATCGTTTAAGGAGATAAAGAAAACAAGTGTAAAGCGTCAAAGGAGGCAGAAACAAAACGTCATTTCCGACTTTCCAACGTGGGTAGACAATTTTTCATGCGATGAGTATTCAATCAAAGATGTGCTACGTCGTGCCAGACAGGGGGGAGGAGAAGAACACAAGACAAGTAAGTATAAAGATGTCTTTAACACCTTTGAAAATGACATAAACTACTACTTAGGTGAATATGTCGAAGAAATTATATGCTCTTCCGTCACGGGTAGGAAGGATAATGGCTTCCCTCGATGGGAGGAAGAAACCATGAGGAAACCGTCGGACGTAATTTTTCCGCACTTGATCTATGGCAGTTTGTTGGGCGAAAATTTGAGACGTTATGAATGCAGCTCAAGGTACTTCACACCCAGTCTGGTGGAGGATGCGTCCGAGTAAGTTCGTCAGATGAATGATTGCATGGTTAGATGTCTGGTTCCGTGGGTTTGTCCCTATGTGTGTTCCTATGTGTGTTCCTATGTGTGCCCCTATGTGTGCCCCTATATGTGCCCCTATATGTGCGCCTATATGTGCGCCTATATGTGCGCCTATATGTGCGCCTGGTCCGTCCCTTCTGATCCATATGTTTGCGTCCCCCCCCGGGGGAAAACTCAGCTCTTCAGATGCATCCACCAGTTCGAATGGTGCCCAAAGGGGGAAACATCCGCCCGTGAGGGACATAACGCATGAGGTGAAGTAATGGAAGCAGACGTAGCAGGGGGAAGGAACGTAAAAAAAAATAAAAAAAAAAAACATTGTGCTTCAAAATTAGCATACATCTTTTATCTGGGTGGAGCATCCCCTTCAAGTTTAAATGGCACATTTTCGTATCCTTTCATTTTTTTTATTTCTTATAAACAGTGTGAACGAGCTTTCTAGTGATTCGTTTAAAGTTCGCATCATGTGTCTTTCCTAAATCGTTCCGCACGTTCATTGTCCAGATTTGGACGATGCACATTGCTGTGTTGTTCTACACACACTTCTATCAGTTTGGTCTGCCAAGCAGCGATCATTTGTTTATTCAGCTAGCTAAAATGTGGAGCCATTTTTTTTTTCTTCTTTTTTTTTTCCTCTCCATGTGTTTGCTTGAACCGTTCAGGCGAATTGGACACCACCCACAAATGCCAACTTGGTGAGGCATATCCAAATGACGATTTTGATATTACCCCTAATTTACGCAATTGCTCACATTTACGATTATGTGGAACGGGATGCGGCAAAATGACGAATGGCTCACCCAGCGTGGGGTGATAAACCTAAAAAAGGAATAACGGCGGAATGAGCCACCATATGCTCATTCCCCGATAAATAATTCTATACAATAATTTCTCCGCTGTACAATTTGGTGTTTTTTTTTTTTTTTTTCCTTTTGCACTTCCCCTTGGGGTGAAAAAATATTCCTACTCGCCACTTTTTTGTGAGCGCGGATAAATTAAGACAAATCGGCATAGGAAGCCATGTATTTTTCATTAACCCGTAACATAGATCGATGCGGGAAAGAGTAAGGAATAAAAAGAAAGAGAGAGAAAAAAAATTATTCCTTGCTAAGCCCATTTAGTGTCCCTCCTTTGAAGTAGATACCAACCTGGTATTTCTTCTTCATATAGAATGATATAAAATCCATTGTGGATGTCCCCTTTTTAAGTCGCCACACCGTTGATGGAAAACTGTTTCGTAAACACCCCTACGCCTTCTCGTTTGATTTACGCAGGTTTGAATATGTACCTACAGAACTGCCGTTTTTCTTGTCGCCTCCGCTCATTCAGAAAAAGAAAAAAAAAATGAAACGTGCGTATGGTTTGTCTATACCAAATGGACACATATGCACGCTACAATGCTACGAATTAGTCGTCTTACACAGGGGGTTATTTCAAAGTGGGACAAAAAAGAAAAAGAGGAAAAGCAGAATTTGGGATAGCCCGACGGATCCACATCTCCACATTTACCCTTGTAACATAAGGAAAAGAAATGTGAAAAGAAAAAAAAAAAAGTTTCCCTTTCGTTAAAAAAATTCCCGCCATTGAGAAGGCACGCCGTTTCGCTAAATTGAGGATGGGGAAACCAAGGGACTTTATAATTTCATTTTCTTCCCTCACAAATGTTTGCACAGTATATTGATAAGGACAAAAGGACGATGGAAAGGATAATCAGAGAGAAAATCCACTATGTAAAAAGGAGAGACCGTTTCCACGGCGATGCGCTTCATGTTCTACCTTCTCCCTTCGGGAGCTATAAATCTTTAATAACTTGTTTTCCTCAGTTATGGGCTGATACGCCTATTTGGGGAGAGTGCGATGCTACCACTACGTATGCTCACTGTGCATACATGAATACGTCCATCTGTCCGTACGTACGTGCGTGCGCACGTGTACATGTTGAGGGTGGAGGTACGCACACAAAGGAGTAAACACCTCCTGCGAGCGTTGCGTTAGAGTATGTAGTGAAAATTCGCCGTTACAGAGTTTCGTTCAGCAGCGCCTGCTTCTTTTAAGTTACCCTCCGTTTAGCTAAATTTTGTTCATTCTTTTATACCCCTGTCGAAGGTCACGAGCGTCCCCCTTTCGGCACAGTTCTCCCCACTATACATCGCCTTACTCGTTTTTGGCGAAATGCCCTTTCTCCCACTTTCATCTTTACCCGTTTGTTGATATGCCAATGCGTTTCTCCAATGACCCGTTTATCCTCTTGGCCGCTCGCCACTTGCTGCTTGCTCCGATTACCTTTTTCAACGCGGTATGCACCCGGAGCCTTGCGCTAATGGCTTCATTCTTAGCCCCATCTGCACGTTCCGTTCTCCTCCAATTGGTCGCAAACGGAGCATGCGAAGGGTATACACGCATGCAATACATTTTTTGTTTTTTTCTTAAAACT